>NW_027228530.1:0-45833 GCF_037783145.1 Equus przewalskii
GTTCCTGAAGGAGAAGATGTAGGCATTTCATCTGAGCCGGGTTGGCAAGGTGGAAATCTGGCAGAAGCAGAAGTTCCAAATCGCCGAGTTAAGCTCTGAAAAGAAATGGCATATCAGCTGCCTTTGTATGAGATGTTGCCAGGACACAGAAAGACCACTGGTGAAAGAGAGTTCTTTCTCAGCTTCTAAAGAGATGGAAGGAAGATGGTCTGTGGCTTATCGCCCCGTGTGGGTGGAGCAAGTGCAGTGTGCATTCCACGTCTACAGCAATGCTGGGCACGGCTGAGAGCAAAGGGGTCTTTCTGACATATCTGCTTTCCGACACTCTGTCAACCAGTGCACAATGGTGGTTGGAAAAAGGCGTACAGTCTATCATTTGCTAAGCAGGTGGACGCTCAATCATTGGGGACTCAGCCCAGTTGCTTCAGGGGAAGATGTAGGCATTTCGTCTCAGCCTGGTTGGCAAGATGGAATTGCGGCAGAAGCAGAAGTCCTAAAGCGGCGAGTTAATTGCTGGGAAGAAAGGGCGTTTCATCTGCCTTTGTATGAGAATTTCCCCGTATCCTGTAACAGCACTGTGGAAAGCGAGTTCTTTCTCAGCTTTCTAAAGAGCTGGAAGCAAGACAGTTTATGGCTTGTCTCCCATTGAAGGATGGAGTCAGTGATTTGTGCCTTCCAGCTCTAGAGCAATGGAGGGCACGGCTGACAGCAAAGGGGTCTTTCTGACATAGCTGCTTTCAGACACTATATCCAGCAGTGCACAATATTAGTTGGAAAAAGGCGTGCAGTCCATTGCCTCCTAAAATCGTGGACGCTCAATCATTTGGGAATCAGCCCAATTGCTTCAGGGGAAGGTGTAGGCATTTCGTGTGAGCCCGGTTGGCAAGGTGGAATTGCGGCAGACCAGAAGTCCTAAAGCTGCGAGTTAAGGGCTGGGACAAAATGGCGTTTGAGCTGTCTTTGTATGAGAGGTTCCTGGTATGCTGTAACAGGACTGTGGAAAGCGAGTTGTTCGTCAGCTTCCTAAAGAGCTGGAGGCAAGACAGTTTATGGCTTGTCTCCCATTGAAGGATGGAGGCAGTGCTTTGTGCCTTCCACCTGCAGAGCAATGGAGGGCAGGCCTGAGAGCAAAGGGGGCTTTCTGCCATAGGTGCTTTCTGATGCCCTTCAGGGGTGGTGCCAGTGCATTGTGCTTCCTACCTCTAGAGGAATGGTGGGCACGGCCGAGAGTAAAGGGCCTTTCTGATGTTGGTGCTTTCTGACACTCCCCCAACCATTGCTCAAGAGCGGTTGGTTAAAAGCCTATTGTGTGCTCCTGCTAAGCATGTGGAAGCACAATCATCTGGGCATCGTCTCCATTGCTGAAAGGGAAGCTGTAGGCATTTCGTCTGAGCCGGGTTGGCAAGGTGGAAATCTGGCAGAAGCTGAAGTTCCAAATCGGTGAGCTAAGCGCTGAAAAGAAATGGCATATCAGCTGCCTTTGTATGAGATCTTGCCAGGACACAGAAAGAGCAGTGTTGAAAGCGATTTCTTTCTAGGATTCCTAAAGAGATGGAAGCAAGACGGTCTGTGGCTTGTCGCCTCTTGAGGGGTGGAGCCAGTGCATTGTGCATTCCACGTCTAGAGCAATGAAGGGCACGGCTGCGAGCAAAGGGGTCTTTCTGACACTCTCTCCACCAGTGCACAATGGTGGTTGGAAAAAGGCGTACAGTCTATAGCCTCCTAAGCACGTGGATGCTCAATCATTTGGACACAGCCCAATTGCTTCAGGGGAAGATGTAGTGATTTCGTCTGAGCCGGGTTGACAAGGTGGAATTGCGGCAGAAGCAGAAGTCCTAACGTGGCGAGTTAAGTGCTGGGAAGAAATGGCGTTTGAGCTGCCTTTGTATGAGAGTTTCCTCATATGCTGTAACGTCACTGTGGAAAGCGAGTTCTTTCTCAGCTTCCTAGAGAGCTGGAAGCAAGACATTTTATGGCTTGTCTCCCATTGAAGGATGGAGACAGTGCTTTTTGCCTTCCACCTCTAGAGCAATGGAGGGCACGGCTGAGAGTAAATTAAAGGGGTCTTTCTGCCATTGGTGCTTTCTGACACTCTCCCAACCATTGCACTTGGTGGTTAGTTAAAAGCCTATTGTCTGTCTCCACTTCAGCATGTGGAACCACAATCATCCGGGCCTGGTCCCCATTGCTCAAGGGGATGATGTAGGCATTTCGTCTGAGCCGGGTTGGCAAGGTGGAATTGTGGCAGAAGCAGAAGTTCTAAAGTGGCGAGGTAAGGTCTGGCAAGAAAGGCCGTTTGACCTTCATTTCTATGACAGTTTCCCCATAGGTTTTTCCCGATAGCCGAGCAGGTGTTTCTGGCATTCTCGGCAGGAGGTTCGGGCATGTCCGGCAGGTGGTTCCAGTCTGTCCAGGATGTGGTTCTGGCGTGTCTGGCACGTGGTTCTGGTACGTCTCAGAGGTGGTTCCGGCATGCCCGGCCGGTGATCCCGGAGAGTCCACCAAGTGATTCTGGCATAACCGGCAGGTGATTTTGGCATGTTCGGCTGGTGGTTCCAGCCTGCTCTCAGGTGGTTCAGGCAGGTCCAGCAGGTGGTTCCGGTATGTCCGGGAGGTGGTTCCGGCGTGTCCGGCACTTGGTTCTGGCACGTCTGAGACATGGTTCCAGCATGCCCGCCAGGTGATCCCGGAGAGTCCGACAAGTGGTTCTGGCCTAGCAGGCAGGTGATTTTGGCGTGTCCGGTAGGTGGTTCTGGCAAGTAGAGCAGGTGGTTCTGGCATGCTCGGCAGGTGGTTCAGGCGTGGCCGGCAGGTGGTTCCAGTCTGTCCAGTACGTGTTTCCAGCTTGTCTGGCACGTGGTTCTGGTACGTCTGAGTGGTGTTTCGCCATGGCTGGCAGGTGATTCTGGACTGTCCCCCAGGTGGTTCTGGCATAGCCAGCAGTTGATATTGGCCTGTCCGGCAGGTGGTTCCAGCGAGTCGAGCAGGTGGCTGTGGGGTGTTCGGCAGGTGGTTCCGGTGTGTCTGGCAGGTGGTTCCGTTCTGTCCGCTAGGTCGTTCCGGCATGTCCGGCACGTGCTTCTGGCACGTCTGAGAGGTGGTTCTGACATGCCAGGCAGATGATTCCGGAGTGTCGGGTAAGTTGTTCTGGTGTAGCCAGCACTTCATTTTGGCGTGTCCGGCAGGTGTTTCTGGCGAGTCGAGCAGGTGGCTCAGGCGTGCTCGGCAGGTGGTTCCGGCAGGTCTGGCAGGTGGTTCCGGTCTGTCTGGTAGGTGTTTCCGGCGTGTCCGGCACGTGCTTCCGGCACGTCTGAGAGGTGGTTCCGGCATGCACGGCACCTGATTCCGGAGTGTCCGCTATGTGGTTCTGGCATACCTGGCAGGTGATTTTGCCGTGTCTGGCAGGTGGTTCAGGCGAGTTGATCAGGTGGTTCCGACGTGCTCGGCAGGTGCTTCCGGCGTCTCCGGCACTTGTTTCTGGCGCATCTGACATGTGGTTCCGGCATGCCCAAAAGGTGATTCTGGTCTGTCCGGGAGGTGGTACCGGCGTCTATGGCATGTGGTTGTGTTACGTCTCAGTGGTGGTTGCGCATGCCCAACAGGTGATTCCGGACTGTCCGCCACATGGTTCTGGCACGTCTGAGAGGTGGTTCCAGCATGCCCCACAGGTGATTTTGCAGTCTCCCGCAAGTTGTTCTGGCGTAGTCGGCAGGTGATTTTGGCGTGTCTGGCAGGTGATTTTGGCGTGTCCGGCAGGTGGTTCCGGTGTGCTCGGCAGGTGGTTCAGGCAGGTCCCGTAGGTGGTTCTTGTCTGTCCGGGAGGTGGTTCCAGCATGTCCGGCACGTGGTTCCAGCACGTCTGACAGGTGGTTCTGGCATGTCCGGCAGGTGATTCCGGATTGTCCACCAAGTCGTTCTGGCGTAGCCAGCAGGTGATTTTCGCGTGTCCCACAGGTGGTTCCAACGATTCGAGCAGGTGCTTCCAGCTAGCTCGGCAGGTGCTTCTGACTTCTCCCGCACTTGATTTTGGCACATTTGAGAGTTGGGTCCGGCATTCCCGGCAGGTGATTCCGGAAAGTCTGGCTAGTGGTTCTGGCATAGCCAGCAGGTGATTTTTGCGTGTGCGGCGGTGGGTCCTGCGAGTCGAGCAGGTGGTTCCTGCATGCTCTGCAGGTGGTTCCGGCGTGTCCGGCACATCCTTCTCGCATATCTGAGAGGTGGTTCCGGCATGCCTGGCATGTGATTTCAGAGCGTCTGCCGAGTGGTTGTGGTGTAGCCGGCAGGTGATTCTGACATGTCCAGAAGGTGGTTCTGCGGAGTGGATCAGGTGGTTCCGGCATCCTCGGCAGGTGGTTCTGGCGAGTCCAGTACATGGTTCTGACAGGACTGAGAGGTGGATCCGGCATGCCCGGCGGGTGATCCCAGAGAGTCCGCCAAGTGGTTCTGGCGTACCCCGCAGGTGTTTCTGGTGTGTCCGGCAGGTGGCTCTGGTGAGTTGAGCAGGTGGTTCCGGAGTGCACGGCAGGTGGTTCAGGCGGGTCTGGCAGGTGGTTTCGGTCTGTTCGGGGTGTGGTTCCGGCATCTCAGGCACATGGTGCTGGCACGTCTGAGGGTGGTTCCGGGCGGCCCGACAGGTGTTTCCGGAGTGTCCACCAAGTGGTTCTGGCGTAGCTGGCAGGTGATGTTGGCGTGACCGGCAGGTGGTTCCAGCAGCCCGGCAGGTGATTCCGAAGTGTTCACCAACTGGTTGTGGCATAGCCGGCAGGTGATTTTGGCATGTCCAGCAGGTGGTTCTGGGGAGTGGATCATGTGGTTCCGGCCTGCTCGGCAGGTAGTTGTGGCACCTCTGAGAGGTGGTTCCAGCATGCCCGGCAGGTGATTCCGGAGTGTCCGACAAGTGGATATGGTGGAGCCGGCTGGTGATTTTGGCGTGTCTGGCAGGTGGTTCAGGCAAGTCAAGCAGGTGGTCCCGGCATGTCCGGCAGGTGGTTCCGGTCTGTCCTGGAGGTGGTTCCAGAGTGTCTGCCGAGTGGTTCTGGCGTATCCGAAAGGTGATTTTCGCGTGTCCAGCAGGTGGTTCTGGGGAGTGGATCAGGAGGTCCTGGCATACTCGGCAGGTGGTTCCGGCATGTCCGGCACATGGTTCTGGCACGTCTGAGAGTTGGTTCCAGCATGCCCGGCAGGTGATCCCGGAGAGTCCTCCAAGTGGTTCTGGCGTACCCTGCAGGTGTTTCTGGTGTGTCTGGCAGGTGGCTCTGGTGAGTCGAGCAGGTGGTTCCGGCGTGCTCGGCAGGTGGTTCAGGCAGGTCCGTCAGGTGTTTGCAGTCTGTCCATGACGAGGTTCCGGCATGCCCGCAAGGTGATTCTGGAGTGTCCACCCAGTGGTTTTGGCATAGCAGGCATATGATTTTGGCCTGTCAGGCAGGTGGTTCCGGCATGGCCAGCAGGTGTTTCCGGCGAGCTCGGCAGGTGCTTCCGGTCTCTCCGACACGTGGTTGTGGCACTTCTGAGAGATGGTTCTGGCATGCCCGGCAGGTGATTCCGGAGTCTCCGGCATGTGGTTCTGGCACCTCTGAGAGGTGGTTCCGGCATGCCTGGCAGGTGATTCCGGAGTGTCTGCCGAGTGGTTCTGGCGTAGCCGCCAGGTGATTTTGGCGTGTCCAGCAGGTTGTTCTGGGTAGTGGATCAGGTGTTTCCGGCATACGGGCAGGTGGTACCAGAGTGTCCGGAACATGGTTCTGGCACCTCTGAGAGGTGGTTCTGGAAGGCCCGACAGTTGATTCCGGAGTGTCCGCCAAGTGGTTCTGGCGTACCCGGCAGGTGATTTTGGCGTGTCCGGCAGGTGTTTCTTGTGAGTCGAGCAGGTGGCTCAGGCATGCTCAGCAGGTGCTTCCGGTGTGTCCAGCACCTGGTTCTGGTGTGTCTGAGAGCTGGTTCTGGCATGTCCGGCAGATGATTCCGGAGTGTCCAACAAGTGGTTCTGGCATACCCGGAATGTGATTTTGGCGTGTCAGGTAGGTGGTTCCGGCGAGTTGAGCAGGTGGTTCCGGCGTGCTCGGCAGTGGTTCAGGCGGGTCTGGCAGGTGGTTTCGGTCTGTTCGGGGTGTGCTTCTGGCATCTCAGGCACATGGTTCTGGCACGTCTGAGAGGTGGTTCCGGCCGGCCCGACAGGTGTTTCCGGAGTGTCCGCCAAGTGGTTCTGGCGTAGCTGGCAGGTGATGTTGGTGTGACGGGCAGGTGGTTCCAGCAGCCCGGCAGGTGATTCCGAAGTGTTCACCAACTGGTTTGGCGTAGCCGGCAGGTGATTTTGGCGTGTCCTGCAGGTGTTTCTGCCGAGTCGAGCAGGTTGCTGCGGCATGCTCGGCAGGTGCTTCCGGCGTCTGCGGTACATGGTTCTGGTGTGTCCGAGAGCTGGTTCCGGCATGTCCGGCAGCTGATCCCGGAGTGTCCGCCAAGTGGTTCTGGCATAGCCGGCAGGTGATTTTGGCATGTCAGGTAGGTGGTTCCGGGGAGTCGAGCAGGTGGATCCGGCATGCTCGGCAGGTGGTTCCAGTCTGTCTGGTAGGTGTTTCTGGCGTGTCCGGAACGTGCTTCTGGCATGTCTGAGAGGTGGTTCCGGCATGCGCGGCAGGTGATTTTGGCATGTCCGGCAGGTGTTTCTGGCGAGTCGAGCAGGTTGCTTCGGCATGCTCGGCAGGTGCTTCCGGCGTCTCCGGCACGTGGTTCTGGTGTGTCCGAGAGCTGGTTCCGGCATGTCCGGCAGCTGATCCCGGAGAGTCCTCCAAGTTGTTCTGGCATAGCCCGCAGGTGATTTTGGCATGTCCGGCAGGTGGTTCCGGCGTGCTTGGCAGGTGGTTCAGGCATGTCCGGCAGGTGGTGCCGGTCTGTCCGGGAGGTGGTTCCGGCGTGTAAGGCACGTGGTTCTGGCACGTAGGAGAAGTGGTTCTGGCATGCCCAGCATGTGATTCCAGAGAGTCCGCCAAGTGGTTCTGACGTAACCGGCAGGCGATTTTGGCGTGTCCAACAAGTGGTTCAGGCGAGTTGAGCAGGTGGTCCCGTCTGCGCGGGAGGTGCTTCCGGTGTCTTTGGCACATGGTTTGGCCTGTCTGAGAGGTGGTTCCGGCATGCCCGGCAGGTGATTCCGGAGTATCCAACAAGTGGTTCTGGCATAGCCGGCTGGTGATTTGGGCGTGTTGGGCTGGTGCTTCCAGCAAGTCGAGCTTGTGGTTCTGGCGGGCTCAGCAGGTGGTTCAGGCGTTTTGGGCAGGTGGTTCCAGTCTTTCCTATAGGTGTTTTCGGCGTGTCCCACACATGGTTCTGCCATGTCTGAGAGTTGGTTCTGGCGTGCCTGGCAGGGGATCCCAGACTGTCCCCAACGTGGTTCTGGCGTAGCTGGCAGGTGATTTTGGTGTCTCCGGCAGGTTGTCCCGGCGAGTCGAACAGGAGGTTTCGGCGTGCTCAGCAGGTGCATCCGGTGTCTCTTTCACGTGGTTCTGGCACGTCTGAGATGTGGTTCCGGCATGCCCAACAGGTGATTCTGGAGTGTCCGGCAAGTGGTTCTGGCGTACCCGGAGGTGATTTTGGTGTGTCCGGCAGGTGGTTCTGGCGTGTCGAGCAGGTGTTTCCGGCGTGCTCGGCAGGTGGTTCAGGCAGGTCCGGCAGGTGTTTGCAGTCTGTCCATGACGTGGTTCCGGCATGCCCGGAAGATGATTCTGGAGTGTCCACCAAGTGGTTTTGGCGTCGCCGGAACGTGATTTTGGCATGTCAGGCAGGTGGTTCCGGCGAGCTCGGCAGGTGCTTCCAGTCTCTCCAGCACGTGGTTGTGGCACGTCTGAGAGGTGGTTCTGGCATGCCCGGCAGGTGATTCCGGAGTGTCCGACATGTGGTTCTGGCACTTCTGAGAGGTGGTTCTGGCATGCCCTGCAGGTGATTCCAGAGTGTCCGACAAGTGGTTCTGGCGCAGCCCGCAGGTGATTTTGGCGTGTCCGTTAGGGGGGTCCTGCGAGTCGAGCCGGTGGTTCCGGCATGCTCGGCTCTTGGTTCAGGGGTGTCCTGCAGGTGGTTCCAGTCTGTCCAGGACATGATTCCTGCATGTCCGGCACGTGGTTCTGGTATGTCTGAGATGCGGTTCCGGCATGGCTGGCAGGTGATTTCGGACTGTCTGCCATGTTGTTCTGGCATAGCCAGCAGGTGATTATGGTGTGTCCGGCACATGGTTCCAGCAAGTCGAGCAGGTTATTCCGGCGTGCTCGGCATGTGCTTCTGGTGTTTTTGGGGGGTGGTTCCGGCGTGTCAGGAATGTGGTTGCGGCAAGTTTGAGAGGTGGTTCCTGCATGCCCGCAGGAGATTCCAGAATGTCCACCAAGTGGTTCTGGTGGAGCCGGCAGGTGATTTTGGCATGTCCAGCAGGTGGATCCTGCATGTCGAGCAGGTGGTTCCTGCATGCTCGGCAAGTGGTTCCGGCGTGTCCGGCAGGTGCTTCTGGTCTGTCCGGGAGCTGGTTCCAGCATGGCCGGCACGTGGTTCTGGCACGTCTGTGAGGTGCTTCGGGCGTGCCCGGCAGGTGATTCCCGGGTGTTCGCCAAGTGGTTCTGGCGTCACCAGCCTGTTATTTTGGTGTGTCCGGCAGGTCTTTCCTGCTTTTTGGTCTCGTGGCTCTGGCTTGTAAGACAGGTGCTTGTGGCATTTCTGGCCCCCGTTCTTACATACTCCTCAGCTGGTTTCAGTGTTCTGGTACCTGTTTGCAGCATATCCAACAGGTGTTTACAATGTGTCTGGCATGTCGTTGTGCTATGTTTGGAATCTGGTTCTGTCATGTCATTGTGTGCGGCTGGCATGTTGAAGAGATGGTTCTGCAGTCTCAGAATTGTTGTTCCACTGTGTCCGGCAGGTGGTTACAGGTGGTTCTGGCATGCAACGTGGGTGCTTCTGGTATGCCAGTTAGGTCGTACTGGCATGAATGTGTGGCTCTTTGAGAGTGAGTGGAGGGTGTTTTTGGCATGTCTCCCAGGGTTTTCTGGCACATAAGGGGCATGATTCCTTTTTATACATCAGGTGAGTTTGTTTTCAGCTTCCTAAGAGATGGAAGAAAGATGGTCTGTGGCTTATGGCCCTTTGAGGGGTGGAGACAATGCATTGTGCATTCCACGTCTAGAGCAATGGAGGTCATGGCTGAGAGCCAAAGGGGCTTTCTGCCATAGGTGCTTTCTGATACCCATCAGGGGCGGTGCCAGTTCCTTGTGCATCCTACTTCTAGAGGAATGGAGGGCACGACCGAGAGTAAAGGGACTTTCTGACATTGGTGGTTTCTGACACTGCCCCAACCATTGCTCAAGGGCGGTTGGTTAAAAGCCTATTTTCTGTCTCCTCCTCAGCATGTGGAACCACAATCATCCGGGCCTCGTCCCCATTGCTCAAGGGGAAGATGTAGGCATATCGTCTGAGCTGGGTTGGCAAGGTGGAAATGCGGCAGAAGCGGATGTTGCAGATGGGCAAGTTAAGGGCTGAAAAGACATGGCATTCAGCTTCTTTGTATGAGATGTTCCCAGGATGCTGTAAGAACAATGAGGAATGCGAGTTCTTTCTCAGCTTCCTAAAGAGATGGAAGGAAGATGGTCTGTGGCTTATCACCCCGTGTGGGTGGAGCAAGTGCATTGTGCATTCCACGTCTACAGAAATGCTGGGCATGGCTGAGAGCAAATGGGTCTTTCTGACATAGCTGCTTTCCGACACTCTGTCCACCAGTGCACAATGGTGGTTGGAAAAAGGCGTACAGTCTATCATTTGCTAAGCAGGTGGACGCTCAATCATTGGGGACTCAGCCCAGTTGTTTCAGGGGAAGATGTACGCATTTCGTCTCAGCCTGGTTGGCAAGGTGGAATTGCAGCAGAAGCAGAAGTCCTAAAGCGGCGAGTTAATTGCTGGGAAGAAAGGGAGTTTCATCTGCCTTCGTATGAGAATTTCCCCGTATCCTGTAACAGCACTGTGGAAAGCGAGTTCTTTCTCAGCTTTCTAAAGAGCTGGAAGCAAGACAGTTTATGGCTTGTCTCCCATTGAAGGATGGAGTCAGTGATTTGCGCCTTCCAGCTCTAGAGCAATGGAGGGCACGGCTGACAGCAAAGGGGTCTTTCTGACATAGCTGCTTTCCGACACTATCTCCACCAGTGCACAATGGTGGTTGGAAAAAGGCGTGCAGTCTATCGCCTCCTAAGCACGTGGACGCTCAATCATTGGGACACAGCCCAATTGCTTCAGGGGAAGATGTAGTGATTTTGTCTGAGCTGGGTTGACAAGGTGGAATTGCGGCAGAAGCAGAAGTCCTAAAGTGGCGTGTTAAGTGCTGGGAAGAAATGGCGTTTGAGCTGCCTTTGTGTGAGAGTTTCCTCGTATGCTGTAACAGCACTGTGGAAAGCGAGTTCTTTCTCAGCTTCCTAGAGAGCTGGAACCAAGACATTTTATGGCTTGTCTCCCATTGAAGGATGGAGACAGTGCTTTGTGCCTTCCACCTCTAGAGCCTTGGAGGGCACGGCTGAGAGTAAATTAAAGGGGTCTTTCTGCCATTGGTGCTTTCTGACACTCTCCTAACCATTGCTCTTGGTGGTTAGTTAAAAGCCTATTGTCTGTATCCACTTCAGCATGTGGAACCACAATCATCCGGGCCTGGTCCCCATTGCTCAAGGGGATGATGTAGGCATTTCGTTTGAGCCGGGTTGGCAAGGTGGAATTGTGGCAGAAGCAGAAGTTCTAAAGTGGCGAGGTAAGGTCTGGCAAGAAAGGCCGTTTGACCTTCAATTCTATGACAGTTTCCCCGTAGGTTTTTCCCGGGAGCCGAGCAGGTGTTTCTGGCATTCTCGGCAGGAGGTTCGGGCATGTCCGGCAGGTGGTTCCAGTCTGTCCAGGATGTGGTTCCAGCGTGTCTGGCACGTGGTTCTGGTATGTCTCAGAGGTGGTTCCGGCATGCCCGGCCGGTGATCCCGGAGAGTCCTCCAAGTGATTCTGGCGTAACCGGCAGGTGATTTTGGCATGTTCGGCTGGTGGTTCCAGCCTGCTCGGCAGGTGGTTCCTGTATGTCCGGGAGGTGGTTCCGGCGTGTCCGGCACTTGGTTCTGGCACGTCTGAGACATGGTTCCGGCATGCCCGCCAGGTGATCCCGGAGAGTCCGACAAGTGGTTCTGGCCTAGCAGGCAGGTGATTTTGGCGTGTCCGGTAGGTGGTTCTGGCAAGTAGAGCAGGTGGTTCTGGCATGCTCGGCAGGTGGTTCAGGGGTGGCCGGCGGGTGGTTCCAGTCTGTCCAGTACGTGTTTCCAGCTTGTCTGGCACGTGGTTCTGGTACGTCTGAGTGGTGTTTCGCCATGGCTGGCAGGTGATTCTGGACTGTCCCCCAGGTGGTTCTGGCATAGCCAGCAGTTGATATTGGCCTGTCCGGCAGGTGGTTCCAGCGAGACGAGCAGGTGGCTGTGGGGTGTTCGGCATGTGGTTCCGGTGTGTCTGGCAGGTGGTTCCGTTCTGTCCGCTAGGTCGTTCTGGCATGTCCGGCACGTGCTTCTGGCACGTCTGAGAGGTGGTTCTGACATGCCAGGCAGGTGATTCCGGAGTGTCGGGTAAGTGGTTCTGGTGTAGCCGGCAGTTCATTTTGGCGTGTCTGGCCGGTGGTTCTGGCGAGTCGAGCAGGTGCCTCAGGCGTGCTCGGCAGGTGGTTCCGGCATGTCTGGCCGGTGGTTCTGGTCTGTCCGGTAGGTGTTTCCGGCGTGTCCGGCATGCGCTTCCAGCACGTCTGGGAGGTGGTTCCGGCATGCACGGCACGTGATTCCGGAGTGTCCACCAGGTGGTTCTGGTGTACCCGGCAGGTGATTTTGGCGTGTCCGGCATGTGGTTCAGGCGAGTTGAGCAGGTGGTTCCGACGTGCTCGGCAGGTGCTTCCGGCGTCTCTGGCACGTGTTTCTGGCGCATGTGACATGTGGTTCCGGCATGCCCAAAAGGTGATTCTGGTCTGTCCGGGAGGTGGTTCCGGCGTCTACGGCACGTGGTTGTGTTACGTCTCAGTGGTGGTTGCGCATGCCCAACAGGTGATTCCGGACTGTCCGCCACGTGGTTCTGGCACGTCTGAGAGGTGGTTCCGGGTGGCCCGACAGGTGTTTCCGGAGTGTCCGCCAAGTTGTTCTGGTGTAGCCTGCAGGTGGTTTTGGCGAGTCCGGCAGGTGGTTCCGCCGTGCTCGGCGGATGGTTCAGGCGTGGCCAGCAGGTGGTTCCAGTCTGTCCAGTACGTTTTTCCAGCTTGTCCGGCACGTGGTTCTGGTAGGTCTGAGAGGTGGTTCCGCCATGGCTGGCAGGTGATTCCCGACTGTCCCCCAGGTGGTTCAGGCATAGCCAGCAGTTGATATTGGCCTGTCCGGCAGGTGGTTCCAGCGAGACGAGCAGGTGGCTGTGGCATGTTCGGCAGGTGGTTCCGGCGTGTCTGGCAGGTGGTTCCGTTCTGTCCGATAGGTCATTCCAGCATGTCCGGCATGTGCTTCTGGCACGTCTGAGAGGTGGTTCTGGCATGCCAGGCAGTTGATTCCGGAGTGTCGGGTAAGTGGTTCTCGTGCACCCGGCAGTTCATTTTGGCATGTCCGGCACGAGGGTCCTGCGAGTCGAGCAGGTGGATCCAGCGTGCTCGGCAGGTGGTCCAGGCGTGTCCGGCAGGTGGTTCCAGTCTGTCCAGGATGTGGTTCCAGCGTGTCCGGCACGTGGTTGTGTTACGTCTGAGAGGTGGTTCCTGCATGCCCAGCAGGTGATTCCGGACTGTCCGCCAGGTGGTTCCGGCATAGCCAGCTGTTGATTTTGGCCTGTCCGGCAGGAGATTCCGACGAGTCGAGCGGGTGGCTCCGGCGTGCTCGGCAGGTGGTTCTGGTCTGTCCGGCAGGTGGTTCTGGGGTGTCCGGCACGAGGTTCTGGCACGTCTGAGAGGCTGTGCCGGCATGCCCCTCACGTGATTCCGGCTTGTCCCCAAGTGGTTCTGGTGTAGCGGACAGGTGATTTTGGCGTGTCCGGCAGGTGGGACCAGTGAGTCAAGCAGGTGGTTCTGGCGAGTGTTTCCTGTGGTTCCGGTCTGTCCTGGAGATGGTTCCGGTCTGTCCTGTAGGTGGTTGCGGAGTGTCTGCCGAGTGGTTCTGGCGTAGCCGGCAGGTGATTTTGGCGTGTCCAGCAGGTGTTTCTGGGGAGTGGATCAGGTTGTTCCGGCATACTGGGCATGTGGTACCGGCGTGTCCGGAACATGGTTCTGGCAAGTCTGAGAGGTGGTTCCGGCATGCCCGACAGGTGATTCCGGAGTGTCCGCCAAGTGGTTCTGGCGTACCTGGAAGGTGATTTTGGCGTGTCCGGCAGGTGTTTCTTGCAAGTCGAGCAGGTGACTCAGGCATGCTCAGCAGGTGCTTCCGGCGTGTCCGGCACGTGATTCTGGTGTCTCTGAGAGCTGGTTCTGGCATGTCCGGCAGATAATTCCGGAGTGTCCACCAAGTGGTTCTCGCATACCCGGCAGGTGATTTTGGCGTGTCAGGTAGGTGGTTCCGGCAAGTCGAGGAGGTCGTTCCGGCGTGCTCGGCAGGTGGTTCAGGCGGGTCTGGCAGGTGGTTTCGGCCTGTTCGGGGTATGGTTCCGGCATCTCAGGCACATGGTCCTGGCTCGTCTGAGAGGTGGTTACGGCGGGCCCGACAGGTGTTTCCGGAGTGTCCGCCAAGTGGTTCTGGCATAGCTGGCAGGTGATGTTAGTGTGACGGGCAGGTGGTTCCAGCAAGCCTGGCAGGTGATTACGAAGTGTTCACCAACTGGTTGTGGCATAGCCGGCAGGTGATTTTGGCGTGTCCGGCAGGTGGTTCTGGCGAGTCGAGCAGGTGGTTCCGGTGTGCTCGGCAGGTGCTTCCGGTGTCATTGGCATGTGGTTCTGGCATGTCTGAGAGGTGGTTCCGGCATGCCCGGCAGGTGACTCCGGAGTGTTCGCCAAATGGTTCTGCGTAGCCGGCAGGTGATTTTGCATGTCCAGCAGTGGTTCCGGCGAGTCGAGCCGGTGGTTCCGGCGTGTCCGGCAGGTGGTTCCGGTGTGTCCGGTAGGTGGTTCTGGGGTGTACGGCACGAGGTTCTGGCACGTCTGAGAGGATGTGTCGGCATGCCCTTCACGTGATTCCGGCTTCTCCACCAAGTGGTTCTGGTGTAGCGGGCAGGTGATTTTGGCATGTCCGGCAGGTGGGACCGGTGAGTCAAGCAGGTGGTTCCTGCGAGTGTTTCCTGTGGTTCCGGTCTGTCCGGAACATGGTTCAGGCAAGTCTGAGAGGTGCTTCCGGCATGCCCGACAGGTGATTCCGGAGTGTCCGCCAAGTGGTTCTGGCGTACCCGGCAAGTGATTTTGGCGTGTCAGGCAGGTGTTTCTTGCGAGTCAAACAGGTGGCTCAGGAATGATCAGCTGGTTCTTCCGGCGTGTTTGGCACGTGGTTCTGGTGTGTCTGAGAGCTGGTTCTGGCATGTCCAGAAGATGATTCTTGAGTGTCCACCAAGTGGTTCTGGAATACCCGGCAGGTGATTTTGGCATGTCAGGTAGGTGGTTCCGGCGAGTCGAGGAGGTGGATCCGGCGTACTCGGCAGGTGGTTCAGGCGTGTCTGGCAGGTGGTTTCGGACTGCTCGGGGTGTGGTTCTGGCATCTCAGGCAAGTGGTTCTGGCATGTCTGAGAGGTGGTTCCGGCATGCCCGGCAGGAGATTGCAGAGTGTTCGCCAAGTGGTTCTGGCGTAGCCGGCAGGTGTTTTTGCATGTCCGACGGTTGTTCCGGCGAGTCGAGCCGCTTGTTCTGGCGTGTCCGGCAGGTGGTTCCGGTCTTTCCGGCAGGTGTTTCTGGGGTGTCCAGCACGAGGTTCTGGCATGTCTGAGAGGTTGTGCCATCATGCCCAAAGCATTATTCCGGCTGTACTCAAAGTGGTTCTGGCGTAGCCGGCAGGTGATTTTGGCGTGTCCGGCTGGTGGTTCCGGCGTCCTCAGCAGGTGGTTCCAGTCTGTGCAGTACATGTTTCCAGCTTGTCCGGCAAGTGGTTCTGGTACGTCTGAGAGGTGGTTCCGGCTAGTCTGGCAGGTGGTTCCGGTCTGTCCCAGAGGTGTTTCTGGCATGTCCGGAACGTGGTTTGGCACGTGTGCGAGGTGCTTCAGGCATGCCTGGCAGGTGATTCCTGGGTGTCCTCCAAGTGGTTCTGGCATCACCAGCATGTTATTTTGGCATGTCCAGCAGGTCTTTCCTGCTTTTTTGGTCTCGTGGCTCTGGCTTGTAAGACAGGTGTTGGTGGCATTTCTGGCCCCCGGTTGTGACATACTCCGCAGGTGGTTTCAGTGTTTCTGGCACCTGTTTGCGGCATATCCATCAGGTGTCTCCAATGTGTCTGGCATGTTGTTGTGCTGCGTTTGGAATCTGGTTCTGTCGTGTCTGTTGTGTGCAGCTGGCATGTTGAAGAGATGGTTCTCCAGTGTCAGAATTGTTGTTCCACTGTGTTCAGCAGGTGGTTATAGCTGGTTCTGGCATGCAACGTGGGTGCTTCTGGTGTACCAGTTGGGTCGTTCTGGCATGAATGTGTGGTTCTTTGAGAGTGTGTGGAGGGTGTTTTTGGCATGCCTCCCGGGGTTTTCTGGCATCTAAGGGGCATGATTCCTTTTTATGCGTCAGGTGAGTTGGTTCTCAACTTCCTAAAGAGACGGAAGAAAGATGGTCTGTGGCTTGTCGCCCCTAGAGGGGTGGAGCCAATGCATTGTGCATTCCACGTCTCGAGCAATGGAGGGCAAAACTGAGAGGGAAGGGGCCTTTCTGATATAGGTGTTTTCTGACACTCTCTCCACCAGTGGTCAACTGTGGTTGGTGAAAAGCGTATTGTCTCTCTCCTGCTAAACACATGGTTGCACAATCATTTGGTACTCAGCCCAGTTGCTTAAGGGGAAGAGGTAGGCATTTTGTCTGAGCTGGGTTGGCAAGGTGGAAATGTGGCAGGAGCAGAAGTTCCAAATTGGCGAGTTAAGGCCTGGGAAGAAATGCCATTTGAGCTGCCTTTGTATGAGAAGTTCCCAGTCTGCTGTAACAGGACTGTGGAAAGCGAGTTGTTTGTCAGCTTCCTAAAGAGCTGGAGGCAAGACAGTTTATGGCTTGTCTCCCATTGAGGGATGGAGGCAGTGCTTTGTGCCTTCCACCTCTAGAGCCATGGAGGGCACAGCTGAGAGCAAAGGGCCCTTTCTGACATAGGTGCATTCTGACACTCTCTGACCCCGTGCACAATGGCGGTTTGTAAAAAGCCTATTGTCTGCTCCTGCTAAGCAAGCGGAAGCACAGTCTTCTGGGTCTCGTCCCCGTTGCTGAAGGGGGAAGATGTAGGCATTTCGTCTAAGCCGGGTTGGCAAGGTGGAAATGTGGCAGGAGCAGAAGTTCCAAATCGGCGAGTTAAGCGCTGAAAAGAAATGGCATATCAGCTGCCTTTGTATGAGATGTTGCCAGGACACAGAAAGAGCACTGTTGAAAGCGAGTTCTTTCTCAGCTTCCTAAAGAGATGGAAGGAAGTTGGTCTGTGGCTTGTCGCCCCTTGAGGGGGGGAGCCAGTGCATTGTGCATTCCACGTCTAGAGCAATGAAGGGCACGGCTGAGAGCAAAGGGGTCTTTCTGACATAGCTGCTTTATGAAACTCTCTCCAGCAGTGCACAATGGTGGTTGGAAAAAGGCGTGCAGTCTATCGCCTCCTAAGCACGTGGACGCTCAATCATTTGGGACTCAGCCCAGTTGCTTCAGGGGAAGATGTAGGCATTTCGTCTGAGCCGGGTTGGCAAGGTGGAATTGCGGCAGAAGCAGAAGTCCTAAAGCTGCGAGTGAAGGGCTGGGAAAAAATGCCATTTGAGCTGCCTTTGTATGAGAGGTTCCTGGTATGCTGTAACTGGACTTTGGAAAGCGAGTTGTTTGTCAGCTTCCTAAAGAGCTGGAGGCAAGACAGTTTATGGCTTGTCTCCCATTGAAGGATGGAGGCAGTGCTTTGTGCCTTCCACCTGCAAGGCAATGGAGGGCACGGCTGAGAGCAAAGGGGGCTTTCTGCCATAGGTGCTTTCTGATCCCCTTCAGGGGTGGTGCCAGTGCCTTGTGCCTCCTGCCTCTAGAGGAATGGAGGGCACGGCCGAGAGTAAAGGGCCTTTCTGACATTGGTGCTTTCTGACACTCCCCCAACCATTGCTCAAAGCCAGTTTGTTCAAAGCCTATTGTCTGTCTCCTCCTCAGCATGTGGAACCACAATCATCCGGGGCTCGTCCCCATTGCTCAAGGGGAAGATGTAGGCATTTCTTCTGATCCGGGTTGGCAAGGTGGAAATGCGGCAGAAGCGGATGTTGCAGATTGGCGAGTTAAGGGCTGAAAAGACACGGTGTTCAGCTGCCTTAGTATGAGAAGTTCCCAGGACGCTGTAAGAGCACTGTGGAATGCGAGTGCTTTCCCAGCTTCCTAAAGAGCTGGAAGCAGGACAGTTGATGGCTTGTCTCCAATTGAAGGATGGAGGCAGGGCTTTGTGCCTTCCACCTCTACAGCAATGGACAGCACGGCTGAGAGCAAAGGACCCTTTCTGACATTGGTGCTTTCTGACACTCCCCCAACCATTGCTCAAGGGCGGTTGGTTAAAAGCCTATTGTCTCTCTCCTACTAAGCAGGTGGAACCACAATCATTCGGGCCTCGACCCCATTGCTTAAGGGGAAGTTGTAGACATTTCGTCTGAGCCGGGTTGGCAAGGTGGAAATGTGGCACATGCAGATGTTCCAGATCGGCGAGTGAAGTGCTGGAAGAAACGGCGTTCAGCTGCCTTTGTATGAGATGTTCCCTGGACGCTCTAAGAGCACTATGGAATGCGAGCTCTTTCTCAGCGTCCTAAAGAGCTGGACGCAAGAAGGTGTGTGGTTCGTCTGCCATTGATGGGTGGAGCCAGAGGCAGTGCATTGTGCCTTCCTCCTCTAGAGCAACTCAGGGCATGTCTGAGATCAAAGGGACCTTTCTGACATAGGTGCTTTCTGACACTCTCTCCACCAGTGCACAATCGTGATTGTAAAAAGCCTGTCTCTCTCCTCTTAAGCATGTGGAAGCACAGTCATATGGGCCTCGTCCCCGTTGCTGAAGGGGAAGATGTAGGCATTGCGTTGGAGCCCGGATGGCAAGGTGGAAATGTGGCAGAAACAGAAGTTCCAAATCGGCAAGTTAAGGGCTGAAAAGAAACGGTGTTTCAGCTGCCTTTGTATGAGATGCTCCCTGGACTCTGTAAGATCACTGTTGAAAGCGAGTTCCTTCTCAGCTTCCTAAAGAGATGGAAGCAAGGTGGTCTGTGGCTTGTCGCCCCTTGAGGGGTGGAGCCAGTGCATTGTGCATTCCACGTCTAGATCAATGGAGGGCACGGCTGAGAGCAAAGGGGTCTTTCTAACATAGCTGCTTTCCGACACTCTCTCCAGCAGTGAACAATGGTGGTTGGAAAAAGGCGTGCAGTCTATCGCCTCCTAAGCACGTGGACGCTCAATCATTTGGGACTCAGCCCAGTTGCTTCAGGGGAAGATGTAGGCATTTCGTCTGAGCCGGGTTGGCAAGGTGCAATTGTGGCAGAAGCAGAAGTTCTAAAGTGGCGAGTTAAGGGCTGGCAAGAAAGGCCGTTTTACCTGCATTTCTATGACAGTTTCCCCAGAGGCGGTTCCCGGGAGTCGAGCAGGTGTTTCCAGAATGCTCAGCAGGTGGTTCCAGTCTTTCACGGAAGTGGTCTGGGGCGTCCAGCACCTGGTTCTGGCACATCTGAGGGGCGGTTCCGGGATGAATGGCAGGTTATTCCGGAGTGTCGGCAAGTGGTTCTGGCGTAGCCGGCAGGTGATTTTGGTGTATCCAGCAGATGGTTCCAGCGAGTCGTGCAGGTGGTTCCAGTGTGCTCATAAGGTGGTTCAGGCATGTCCAAAAGGTGGTTCCGGTTAGTCCGGGAGGTGGTTCCGGCGTGTCCGGAACGTTTTTCAGGCACGTCTGAGGGGTGGTTCCTGCATGCACGGCAGGTGATTCCGGAGTGTCCGACAAGTGGTTGTGGCGTAGCCGGCTGGTGATTTTTTCGTTTCAGGCAGGTGGTTCTTGCGAATCAAGCAGGTGGTCCCGGCGTGTCCGTCAGGTGGTTCCAGTCTGTCCTGGAGGTGGTTCCGGAGTGTCTGCCGAGTGGTTCTGGCGTCGCCGGCAGGTGACTTTGGCGTGTCCAGCAGGTGGTTCTGGGGAGTGGATGAGGTGGTTCCAGCATACTCGGCAGGTGGTTCTGGCGTGTCCAGCACATGGTTCTGGCACGTCTGAGAGGTGGCTCCGGAATGCCCGGCAGGTGATCCCGGAGAGTCCTCCAAGTGGTTCTGGCGTACCCCGCAGGTGTTTCTGGTGTGTCCGGCAGGTGGCTCTGGTGAGTCGAGCAGTGTGGTTCCGGCGTGCTCGGCAGTTGGTTCAGGCAGGTCCGGCAGGTGTTTGCCGTCTGTCCATGACGTGGTCCCGGCATGCCCGCAAGGTGATTCTGGAGTGTCCACCCAGTGGTTTTGGCGTAGCCGGCATATGATTTTGGCCTGTCATTCAGGTGGTTCTCGCATGTCCAGCAGGTGTTTCCGGCGAGCTCGGCAGGTGCTTCCGGTCTCTCCGAAACGTGGTTGTGGCACGTCTGAGAGATGGTTCCGGCATGCCCGGCAGGTGATTCCGGAGTCTCCGGCATGTGGTTCTGGCACCTCTGAGAGGTGGTTCCGGCATGCCCGGCAGGTGATTCCGGAGTGTCTGCCGAGTGGTTCTGGCGTAGCCGCCAGGTGATTTTGGCGTTTCTAGCAGGTGGTTCTGGGGAGTGGATCAGCTGGTTCCGGCATACTCGGCAGGTGGGACCGGCATGTCCAGAACATGGTTCTGGCAAGTCTGAGAGGTGCGTCCGGCATGCCCGACAGGTGATTCCGGAGTGTCCGCCAAGTGGTTCTGGCGTACCCGGCGGGTGATTTTGGCGTGTCCGGCAGGTGTTTCTTGCGAGTCGAGCATGTGGCTCAGGGATGCTCAGCAGGTGCTTCCGGCGTGTCCGGCACGTGGTTCTGGTGTGTCTGAGAGCTGGTTCTGGCATGTCCAGCAGATGATTCTGGAGTGTCCACCAAGTGGTTCTCGCATACCCGGCAGGTGATTTTGGTGTGTCAGGTAGGTGGTTCCGGCGAGTCGAGCAGGTGGTTCCGGCGTGCTCGGCACGTGGTTCCGGCGGGTCTGGCAGGTGGTTTCGGTCTGTTCGGGGTGTGGTTCCGGCATCTCAGGCACATGGTTCTGGCACGTCTGAGAGATGGTTCCGGCCGGCCCTACAGGTGTTTCTGGAGTGTCCGCCATGTGGTTCTGGTGTAGCTGGCAGGTGATGTTGGCGTGACCGGCAGGTGGTTCCAGCAAGCCCGGCAGGTGATTCCGAAGTGTTCACCAACTGGTTGTGGCGTTGCCGGCAGTTGATTTTCGCGTGTCCGGCAGGTGGTTCTGGTGAGTCGAGCAGGTGGTTCCGGCGTGCTCGGCAGGTGCTTCCGGTGTCATTGGCATGTGGTTCTGGCATGTCTGAGAGGTGGTTCCGGCATGCCCGGCAGGTGATTCCGGAGTGTTTGCCAAGTGGTTCTGGCGTAGCCGGCAGGTGATTTTGCCGTGACCGGCAGGTGGTTCTGTGGAGTGGCACAGGTGGTTCTGGCATGCTCAGCACGTGCTTCCGGCGTCTCCGGTATGTGGTTCTTGCACGTTTGAGAGGTGGTTCCGGCATGACCGGCATGTGATTCTGGAGTATGTGGCAAGTGGTTCTGGCGCAGCCGGCAGTTGATTTTGGCATGTGCGGCAGGTGGTTCTGCGGAGTGGATCAGGTGGTTCCGGCGTGCTCTGCAGGTGGTTCAGGCAGGTCTGGCAGGTGTTTGCAGTCTGTCCATGACGTGGTTCCAGCATGCTCGGAAGGTGATTCTGGAGTGTCCACCAAGTGGTTTTGGCGTAGCCGTCACGTGATTTTGGCGTGTCAGGCAGGTGGTTCCGGCGTGTCCAGCAGGTGGTTCTGGCGAGCTCGGCAGGTGCTTCCGGTCTCTCCGGCACGTGGTTCCGCCGTGTCCGGCACGTGGTTCCGTGGCACGTCTGAGAGGTGGTTCCGGCATGCCCTGCAGGTGATTCCGGAGTGTCCGCCAAGTGGTTCTGGCGTAGCTGGCAGGTGATTTTGGCATGTCCGGCAGGTGGTTTCGACGAGTCGAGCAGGAGGTTCCGGAGTACTCAGCAGGTGCATCCAGCGTCTCTGGCACGTGGTTCTGGCACGTCTGAGAGGTGGTTCTGGCATGCCCGACAGGTGATTCTGGAGTGTCCGGCAAGTGGTTCTGGCGTAGCTGGCAGGTGATTTTGGCGTGTCCGGCAGGTGGGCCTGGCGTGTCCGGCAGGTGGTTCCGGTCTGTCCGGTAGGTGGGTTCCGGCGTGTCCCGCACGTGGTTCTGGTACGTCTGAGAGGTGTTACTGGCATGCACGTCAGGTGATCCCGGAGAGTCCTCCAAGTGGTTCTGGCCTAGCCCGCAGGTGATTTTGGCATGTCCGGCAGGTGGTTCCGGCATGCTCAGCAGGTGATTCAGGCAGGTCCGGTAGGTGGTTCCGGTCTGTCCGGGAGGTGGTTCCGCCGTGCCCGGCACGTGGTTCCACCACGTCTGACAGGTGTTTCTGACATGTCCTGCAGTTGATTCCGGATTGTCCACCAGGTGTTTCTGGCGTAGCTGGCTGGTGATTTTGGCGTGTCCCACAGGTGGTTCCGACGATTCAAGCAGGTGCTTCCAGCTAGCTTGGCAGGTGCTTCTGGCGTCTCCGGCACTTGATTTTGGCACATTTGAGAGGTGGCTCCGGCATTCCCGGCAGGTGATTCTGGAAAGTCTGGCAAGTGGTTCTGGCATAGCCAGCAGGTGATTTTTGCGTGTCTGGCAGGTGGGTCCTGCGAGTCGAGCAGGTGGTTCTGGCGTGCTCGGCAGGTGGTTCAGGCAGGTCTGGCAGGTAGCTTCGGTCTGTTCGGGGTGTGGTTCCGGCATCTCAGGCACATGGTTCTGGCATGTCTGAGAGGTGGTTCCGGCATGCCCGGCAGGTGATTCCGGAGTGTCCACCAAGTGGTTCTGGCGTACCCGGCAGGTGAGTTTGGCGTGTCCGGCAGGTGGGACTGGTGAGTTAAGCAGGTGGTTCCAGCGAGTGTTTCCTGTGTTTCCGGTCTGTCCGGGAGATGGTTCCGGCCTGTCCGGGATGTGCTTCTGGCACTTCTGAGAGGTTGTGCTGGCATGTCCGGCAGGTGATTCTGGAGTGTCTGCCAAGTGGTTCTTGCGTAGCCGGCTGGTGATTTTGGCGTGTCCGGCAGGTGGTTCTGTGGAGTGCACCAGGAACTTCCGGCATTCTCGACAGGTGCTTCCGCCGTCTCCGGCATGTGTTTGTGGCACCTCGAGCATGCCCGGCGGGTGATTCCGAAGTGTTCACCAACTGATTGTGGTGTAGCCGGCAGGTGATTTTGGCGTGTCCGGCAGGTGGTTCTGGCAAGTCGTGCAGGTGTTTCGGGTGTGCTCGGCATGTGCTTCCGGTGTCATTGGCATGTGGTTCTGGCATGTCTGAGAGATGGTTCCGGCATGCCCAGCAGGTGATTCTAGAGTATTCGCCAAGTGGTTCTGGCGTAGCCGGCAGGTGATTTTGGCGTCTCCAGCAGGTGGTTCTGGGGAGTGGATCAGGTGGTTCCGGCATACTCGGCAGGTGGTTCTGGCGTGTCCAACACATGGTTCTGGCACGTCTGAGAGGTGGTTCCGGCATGCCCGGCAGGTGATCCGGGAGAGTCCTCCAAGTGGTTCTGGCGTACCCCGCAGGTGTTTCTGGTGTGTCCGGCAGGTGGCTCTGGTGAGTCCAGCATGTGGATCCAGCGTGCTCGGCAGTTGGTTCAGGCAGGTCAGGCAGGTGTTTGCCGTCTGTCCATGACGCGGTCCCGGCATGCCCGCAAGGTTATTCTGGAGTGTCCACAAAGTGGTTTTGGTGCAGACGGCATATGATTTTGGCCTGTCAGGCAGGTGGTTCTCGCATGTCCAGCAGGTGTTTCCGGCGAGCTCGGCAGGTGCTTCCTGTCTCTCCGGCACGTGGTTGTGGCACGTCTGAGACATGTTTCCGGCATGCCCGGCAGGTGATTTCGGAGTCTCCGGCACGTGGTTCTGGCACCTCTGAGAGGTGGTTCCGGCATGCCCGGCAGGTGATTCCGGAGTGTCTGCCGAGTGGTTCTGGCGTAGCCGGCAGATGATTTTGGCGTTTCTAGCAGGTGGTTCTGGGGAGTGGATCAGCTGGTTCCGGCATACTCGGCAGGTGGCACCGGCGTGTCCAGAACATGGTTCTGGCAAGTCTGAGAGGTGCGTCCGGCATGCCCGACATGTGATTCCGGAGTGTCCGCCAAGTGGTTCTGGCGTACCCGGCTGGTGATTTTGGCGTGTCCAGCAGGTATTTCTTGCGAGTCGAGCATGTGGCTCAGGGATGCTCAGCTGGTGCTTCCGGCGTGTCCGGCACATGTTTCTGGTGTGCCTGAGAGCTGGTTCTGGCATGTCCAGCAGATGATTCTGGAGTGTCCACCAAGTGGTTCTCGCATACCCGGCAGGTGATTTTGGCGTGTCAGGTAGGTGGTTCCGGCGAGTCGAGCAGGTGGATCCGGCGTGCTCGGCAGGTGGTTCAGGCGGGTCTGGCAGGTGGTTTCGGTCTGTTCGGGGTGTGGTTCCGGCATCTCAGGCACATGGTTCTGGCAAGTCTGAGAGATGGTTCTGGCCGGCCCTACAGGTGTTTCTGGAGTGTCCGCCAAGTGGTTCTGGCGTAGCTGGCAGGTGATGTTGGCGTGACCGGCAGGTGGTTCCAGCAAGCCCGGCAGGTGATTCCGAAGTGTTCACCAACTGGTTGTGGCGTTGCCAGCAGTTGATTTTGGCGTGTCCGGCAGGTGGTTCTGGCGAGTCGAGCAGGTGGTTCCGGCGTGCTCGGCAGGTGCTTCCAGTGTCATTGGCATGTGGTTCCGGCATGTCGGAGATGTGGTTCTGGCATGCCCGGCAGGTGATTCCGGAGTGTTTTCAAAGTGGTTCTGGCGAAGCCAGCAGGTGATTTTGGCTTGACCGGCAGGTGGTTCTGTGGAGTGGCACAGGTGGTTCTCGCATGCTCAGCACGTGCTTCTGGCATCTCCGGTATGTGGTTCTTGCACGTTTGAGAGGTGGTTCCGTGCATTCCAGGTCTAGAGCAATGAAGGGCACGGCTGAGAGTAAAGGGGTCTTTCTGACAAAGCTGCTTTCCGACACTCTCTCCAGCAGTGCACAATGGTGGTTGGAAAAAGGCGTGCAGTCTATCGGCTCCTAAGCACGTGGACGCTCAATCATTTTGGACTCAGCCCAGTTGCTTCAGGGGAAGATGTAGCCATTTCGTCTGAGCCGGGTTGGCAAGGTGGAATTGCGGCATAAGCAGAAGTCCTAAGGCTGCGAGTTAAGGGCTGGGAAGAAATGCCATTTGAGCTGCCTTTGTATGAGAAGTTCCCCGGTCTGCTGTAACAGGATTGTGGAAAGCGAGTTGTTTGTCATCTTCCTAAAGAGCTGGAGGCAAGACAGTTGATGGCTTGTCTCCAATTGAAGGATGGAGGCAGTGCTTTGTGCCTTCCACCTCTAGAGCAATGGACAGCACGGCTGAGAGCAAAGGGCCCTTCTGACATAGGTGCATTCTGACACTCTCTGACCCAGTGCACAATGGCGGTTTGTAAAAAGCCTATTGTCTGCTCCGGCTAAGCATGTGGAAGCACAGTCATCCGGGCCTCGTCCCCGTTGCTGAAGGGGAAGATGTAGACATTTCGTCTGAGCCGGGTTGGCAAGGTGGAAATGTGGCAGGAGCAGAAGTTCCAAATCTGCGAGTGAAGTGCTGAAAAGAAATGGCATATCAGCTGCCTTTGTATGAGATGTTGGCAGGACACAGAAAGAGCACTGTTGAAAGCGAGTTCTTGCTCAGCTTCCTAAAGAGATGGAAGGAAGATTGTCTGTGGCTTGTCGCCCCTTGAGTGGGGGAGCCAGTGCATTGTGCATTCCACGTCTAGAGCAATGGAGGGCACGGCTGAGAGCAAAGGGGTCTTTCTGACATAGCTGCTTTCTGACACTCTCTCCAGCAGTGCACAATGGTGGTTGGAAAAAGGCGTGCAGTCTATCACCTCCTAAGCACGTGGACGCTCAATCATCTGGGACTCAGCCCAGTTGCTTCAGGGGAAGATGTAGGCATTTCGTCTGAGCCGGGTTGGCAAGGTGGAATTGCGTGCAGAAGCAGGAGTCCTAAAGCTGCGAGTTAAGGACTGGGAAGAAATGCCATTTGAACTGCCTTTGTATGAGAAGTTCCCCGGTCTGCTGTAAGAGGACTGTGGTAAGCGAGTTGTTTGTCAGCTTCCTAAAGAGCTGGAGGCAAGAGAGTTTATGGCTTGTCTCCCATTGAAGGATGGAGGCAGTGCTTTGTGCCTTCCACCTCTAGAGCAATGGAGGGCACGGCTGAGAGCAAAGGGGCCTTTCTGACATAGGTGCATTCTGACGCTCTCTGACGCAGTGCACAATGGCGGTTGGTAAAAATGCCTGCAGTCTATCTCCTCCTAAGCATGTGGAGCTCAATCATTTGGGCATCAGCACCAGTTGCTTCAGGGGAAGATGTAGGCATTTCATCTGAGCCGGGTTGGCAAGCTGGAACTGCGGCAGAAGCAGATGTCGCTGAAGCGGCAGTCAAGGACTGAAAAGACACGGCATTTGAGCTGCCTTTGTATGAGACGTTTCCTCAGGACGCTGTAACAGCACTGTGGACATGCGAGTTCTTTCTCAGCTTCCTAAAGAGCTGGAGGCAGGACAGTTTCTGGCTTGTCTCCAATTGAAGGATGGAGGCAGTGCTTTGTGCCTTCCACCTCTACAGCAATGGAGGGCACGGCTGAGAGCTAAAGGGGCCTTTCTGCCATTGGTGCTTTCTGACACTCTCCCAACCATTGCACTTCGTGGTTACTTAAAAGCCTATTGTCTCTCTCCTACTAAGCAGGTGGAACCACAATCATTCGGACCTCGTCCCCATTGCTTAAGGGGAAGTTGTAGGCATTTCTTCTGAGCCGGGTTGACAAGGTGGAAATGTGGCACATGCAGATGTTCCAGATCGGCGAGTGAAGTGCTGGAAGAAACGGCGTTCAGCTGCCTTTGTATGAGATGTTCCCTGGACGCTCTAAGAGCACTATGGAATGCGAGCTCTTTCTCAGCGTCCTAAAGAGCTGGACGCAAGAAGGTGTGTGGTTCGTCTGCCATTGATGGGTGGAGCCAGAGGCAGTGCATTGTGCCTTGCTCCTCTAGAGCAATTCAGGGCATGGCTGAGATCAAAGGGACCTTTCTGACATAGGTGCTTTCTGACACTCTCTCCACCAGTGCAAATTGGGATTGTAAAAAGCCTGTCTCTCTCCTCTTAAGCATGTGGAAGCACAGTCACCTGGGCCTCGTCCCCGTTGCTGAAGGGGAAGATGTAGGCATTTCGTCGGAGCCCGGATGGCAAGGTGGAAATGTGGCAGAAACAGAAGTTCCAAATCTGCAAGTTAAGGGCTGAAAAGAAATGGCGTTTCAGCTGCCTTTGTATGAGATGTTCCCTGGACTCTGTAAGATCACTGTTGAAAGCGAGTTCCTTCTCAGCTTCCTAAAGAGATGGAAGCAAGGTGGTCTGTGGCTTGTCGCCCCTTGAGGGGTGGAGCCAGTGCATTGTGCATTCCACGTCTAGATCAATGGAGGGCACGGCTGAGAGCAAAGGGGTCTTTCTGACATAGCTGCTTTCCGACACTCTCTCCAGCAGTGAACAATGGTGGTTGGAAAAAGGCGTGCAGTCTATCGCCTCCTAAGCACGTGGACGCTCAATCATTTGGGACTCAGCCCAGTTGCTTCAGGGGAAGATGTAGGCATTTCGTCTGAGCCGGGTTGGCAAGGAGCAATTGTGGCAGAAGCAGAAGTTCTAAAGTGGCGAGTTAAGGGCTGGCAAGAAAGGCCATTTTACCTGCATTTCTATGACAGTTTCCCCAGAGGCGGTTCCCGGGATTCGAGCAGGTGTTTCCAGAATGCTCAGCAGGTGGTTCCAGTCTTTCACGGAAGTGGTCCGGGGCGTCCAGCACGTGGTTCTGGCACATCTGAGGGGCGGTTCCGGGATGAATGGCAGGTTATTCCGGAGTGTCGGCAAGTGGTTCTGCCGTAGCCGGCAGGTGATTTTGGTGTATCCAGCAGATGGTTCCACTGAGTCGAGCAGGTGGTTCCAGCGTGCTCATAAGGTGGTTCAGGCATGTCCGAAAGGTGGTTCCGGTTAGTCCGGGAGGTGGTTCCGGCGTGTCCGGCACATCTTTCAGGCACGTCTGAGGGGTGGTTTCGGCATGCACGGCAGGTGATTCCGGAGTGTCCGCCAAGTGGTTCCCACGTAGCCGGCAGGTGGTTCAGGCGGGTCCAGCAGGTGGTTCTGGAGAGTGGATCAGGTGGTTCTGGCATGCTCGGAACGTGCTTCCGGAGTCTCCTGCACGTGGTTCTGGTACGTATGAGAGGTGGTTCCTGCCGGCCCGACAGGTGTTTCCGGTGTGTCCGCCAAGTGGTTCTGGCGTAGCTGGCAGGTGATGTTGGCGTGACCGGCAGGTGGTTCCAGCAAGCCCGGCAGGTGATTCCGGAGTGTCTGCCGAGTGGTTCTGGCGTAGCCAGCAGGTGATTTTGGCGTGTCCAGCAGGTGGTTTTGGCGAGTCGAGCAGGTGGTTCTGGCGTGCTCGGCAGGTGCTTCCGGTGTCATTGGCATGTGGTTCCGGCATGTCTGAGAGGTGGTTCCGCCATCCCCGGCAAGTGATTCTGGAGTGTCCGACAAGTGGTTGTGGCATAGCCGGCTGGTGATTCTGGAGTGTCCAGCAGGTGGTTCTGGTGAGTCAAGCAGGTGGTCCCGGCGTGTCCGGCAGGTGCTTCCGGTCTGTCCTGGAGGTGGTTCCGGAGCGTCTGCCGAGTGGTTCTGGCGTAACCCGCAGGTGTTTCTGGTGTGTCCGGCAGGTGGCTCTGGTGAGTCGAGCAGGTGGTTCCGGCGTGCTCGGCAGGTGGTTCCGGCGGGTCCGACAGGTGTTTGCCGTCTGTGCATGACGTGGTTCCGGCATGCCCGCAAGGTGATTCTGGAGTGTCCACCAAGTGGTTTTGGCGTAGCCGGCATATGATTTTGGCCTGTGAGGCAGGAGGTTCCGGCATGTCCAGCAGGTGGTTCCGGAGTGTCGGGCATGTGGTTCTGGCACCTCTGAGAGGTGGTTCCGGCATGCCCGGCAGGTGATTCCGGAGTCTCCGGCATGTGGTTCTGGCACCTCTGAGAGGTGGTTCCGGAATGCCTGGCATGTGATTCCGGAGTGTATGCTGAGTGGTTCTGGTGTAGCCGGCAGTTGATTTTGGCGTGTCCAGTAGATGGTTCTGGGAAGTGGATCAGCTGGTTGCGGCATACTCGGCAGGTGGTACCGGCGTGTCCAGAACATGGTTCTGGCAAGTCTGAGAGGTGCGTCCGGCATGCCCGACAGGTGATTCCGGAGTGTCCGCCAAGTGGTTCTGGCGTACCCGGCAGGTGATTTTGGCATGTCCGACAGGTGTTTCTTGTGAGTCGAGCAGGTGGCTCAGGCATGCTCAGCTGGTGCTTCCGGCGTCTCTGGCACGTGGTTCTGGTGTGTCTGAGAGCTGGTCATGGCATGTCCGGCAGATGATTCCGGAGTGTCGACCAAGTGGTCCTGGTATATCTGGCAGGTGATTTTGGCGTGTCAGGAAGTTGGTTCCAGCTAGTTGAGCAGGTGGATCAGGCGTGCTCGCCAGGGGTTTAGGCGGGTCTGGCAGGTGGTTTCGGTCTGTTCGGGCTGTGGTTCCGGCATCTCAGGCACATGGTTCTGGCACGTCTGAGAGTTGGTTCCGGCCGGTCCGACAGGTGTTTCCGGAGTGTCCGCCAAGTGGTTCTGGTGTAGCTGGCAGGTGATGTTGGCGTGACCGGCAGGTGGTTCCATCCAGCCCGGCAGGTGATTCCGGAGTGTCTGCCGAGTGGTTGTGGCGTAGCCGGCAGGTGATTTTGGTGTGTCCAGCAGGTGGTTCCGGCGAGCTCGGCAGGTGGTAGCGGCGTGGCCAGAACATGGTTCTGGCACGTCTGAGAGATGGTTCCGGCATGCCCGGCAGGTGTTCCGGAGTGTCCGGCATGTGGTTCTGGCACCTCTGAGAGGTGGTTCCGGCATGCCCGGCAGGTGGTTCCGGAGTGTCTGAGGAGTGGTTCTGGCGTAGCCCGTAGGGGATTCTGGCGTGTCCAGCAGGTGGTTCTGGGGAGTGGATCAGGTGCTTCCGGCATACTCGACAGGTGGTACCGGCGTGTCCGGAACATGGTTCTGTCAAGTCTGAGAGATGGTTCCGGCATGCCCGGCAGGTGATTCCGGAGTGTTCGCCAAGTGGTTCTGGCGTAGCCGGCAGGTGATTTTCCATGTCCGGCGGTGGGTCCGGCGAATCGAGCCGGTGGTTCCGGCGTGTACGGCAGGTGGGTCCGGTCTGTCTGGCAGGTGGTTCTGGCGTGTCCGGCACGAGGTTATGGCACGTCTGAGAGGTGGTTCCGGCATGCCCGACAGGTGATTCCGGAGTGTGCGCCACGTGGTTCTAGCGTACCTGGCAGGTGATTTTGGCGTGTCTGGCAGGTGTTTCTTGCAAGTCGAGCATGTGGCTCAGGCATGCTCAGAAGGTGCTTCCGGCCTGTCCGGCACGTGGTTCTGGGGAGTGGATCAGGAACTTCCGGCATTCTCGGCAGGTGCTTCCGCCATCTCCGGCATGTGGTTGTGGCACCTGTGAGAGGTGGTTCCAGCATGCCTGGCAGGTGATTCCGGAGTGTCCGACAAGTGTTTGTGGTGTAGCCGGCTGGTGATTCTGGCGTGTCCGGCAGGTGGTTCTGGCGAGTCAAGCAGGTGGTCCCGGCGTGTCCGGCAGGTTGTTCCGGTCTGTCCTGCAGGTGGTTCCGGAGTGTCTGCCAAGTGGTTCTGGCGTAGCTGGCCGGTGATTTTGGCATGTCCAGCAGGTGGTTCTGGGGAGTGGAGCAGGTGGTTCCGGCATACTCGGCAGGTGGTTCCGGCGTGTCCGGCACATGGTTCTGGCACGTCTGAGAGGTGGTTCCGGCATGCCCTGCAGGTGATCCCAGAGAGTCCTCCAAGTGGTTCTGGCATACCCCGCAGGTGTTTCTGGTGTGTCCGGCAGGTGGCTCTGGTGAGTCGAGCAGGTGGTTCCGGCGTGCTCGGCAGGTGGTTCCGGCAGGTCCGGCAGGTGTTTGCCGTCTGTCCCTGACGTGGTTCCGGCATGCCCGCAAGGTGATTCTGAAGTGTCCACCAAGTGGTTTTGGCGTAGCCGGCATATGATTTAGGCCTGTGAGGCAGGTGGTTCCGGCATGTCCAGCAGGTGGTTCCGGCGAGCTCGGCAGGTGCTTGCGGTCTCTCCAGCATGTGGTTGTGGCACGTCTGAGAGACGGTTGCGACATGCCCGGCAGGTGATTCCGGAGTGTTCGCCAAGTGGTTCTGGCGTAGCAGGCAGGTGATTTTGGCGTGACCAGCAGGTGGTTCTGGGGAGTGGAGCAGGTGGTTCCGGCATACTCGGCAGGTGATTCCGGAGTCTCAGGCATGTGGTTGTGGCACCTCTGAGAGGTGGTTCCGGCATGCCCGGCAGGTGATTCCGGAGTCTCCAGCATGTTGTTCTGGCACGTCTGATAGGTGGTTCCGTAATGCCTGGCATGTGATTCCGGAGTGTCTGCCGAGTGGTTCTGGCATAGCCGGCAGTTGATTTTGGCGTGTCAGGTTGGTGGCTCCAGCGAGTCGAGCAGGTGGTTCCGGGGTGCTCGCCCGGTGGTCCGGACGTGTCTGGCAGTTGGTTTCGGGCTGTTCGGGGTGTGTTTCCGGCATTTCAGGCACATGGTTCTGGTATGTCTGAGAGGTGTTTCCGGCATGGGTGGCAGGTGATTCCGGACTTTCCCCCAGGTGGTTGTGGCATAGCCAGCAGTTGATTTTGGCCTGTCCGGCAGGTGGTTCCTGCGAGTCGAGCAGGTGGCTCCGGCGTGCTCAGCATGTGGTTCCGGCATGTCACGCAGGTGGTTCCGGTCTGTGAAGTAGGTGTTTCCGTCGTGTCTGGCACGTGCTTCCGGCACGTCTGAGAGGTGGTTCCGGCATGCGTGGTAGGTGATTCCGGAGTTTCCGGTAAGTGGTTCTGGTGTACCCCGCAGTTCATTTTGATGTGTCCGGCAGGTGGGTCCTGCGAGTCAAGCAGGTGCTTCCGGCGTGCTCGGCAGGTGGTCCAGGCGTGTCCGGCAGGTGGTTCCAGTCTGTCCAGGACGTGGTTCCAGCATGTCCGGCATGCAGTTCTGGTACGTCTGAGAGGAGGTTCCTGCATGCCCGGCAGGTGATTCCGGACTGTCCGCCAGGTGGTTCTCGCATAGCCAGCAGTTATTTTGGCGTGTCCAGCAGGTGGTTCTGGCAAGTCGAGCAGGGGGTTCCGACGTGCTTGGCAGGTGGTTCAGGCGTATGTGGCAGGTGGTTTCGGTCTGCTCGGGGTGTGGTTCCAGCATCTCAGGCAAATGGTCTGGCACGTCTGAGAGGTGTTTCCGGCCGGCCTGACTGGTGTTTCCGGAGTTTCCGCCAAGTGGTTCTGGCATAGCTGGCAGGTGACGTTGGCGTGAGCGGCAGGTGGTTCCAGCAAGCCCGGCAGGTGATTCCGAAGTGTTCACCAAGTGGTTGTGGCGCAGCCGGCAGGTGATTTTGGCTTGTCCGCTAGGTGATTCTGGCGAGTCGAGCAGGTGGTTCCGGCATGCTCGGCAGGTGCATCCGGTGTCATTGGGATGTGGGTCTGGCATGTCTGAGAGGTGGTTCCGGCATGCCCGGCAGGAGATTGCAGAGTGTTCTCCAAGTGGTTCTGGCGTAGACGGCAGGTGATTTTGCATGTCCGGCGGTGGTTCCGGCGAGTCGAGCCACTTGTTCTGGCGTGTCCGGCAGGTGGTTCCGGTCTGTCCGGCAGGTGGTTCTGGGGTGTCCAGCACGAGGTTCTGGCACGTCTGAGAGGTTGTGCCATCATGCCCAAAACATTATTCCGGCTTGTACTCAAAGTGGTTCTGGTGTAGCCGGCAGGTGATTTTGGGGTGTCTGACAGCTGGTTCCGGCGTCCTCAGCAGGTGGTTCCAGTCTGTGCAGTACATGTTTCCAGCTTGTCCGGCAAGTGGTTCTGGTACGTCTGAGAGGTGGTTCCGGCTAGTCTGGCAGGTGGTTCCGGTCAGTCCCGGAGGTGTTTCTGGCATGTCCGGAACGTGGTTCTGGCACGTCTGTGAGGCGCTTCAGGCATGCCTGGCAGGTGATTCCTGGGTGTCCTCCAAGTGGTTCTGGCATCCCCAGCAGGTTATTTTGGCATGTCCAGCAGGTCTTTCCTGCTTTTTGGGCTCGTGGCTCTGGCTTGTAAGACAGGTGTTGGTGGCATTTCTGGCCCCCGGTTCTGACATACTCCGCAGGTGGTTTCAGTGTTTCTGGCACCTGTTTGCGGCATATCCATCAGGTGTTTCCAATGTGTCTGTCATGTCGTTGTGCTGCGTTTGGAATCTGGTTCCGTCGTGTCTGTGGGTGCAGCTGGCATGTTGAAGAGATGGTTCTCCAGTGTCAGAATTGTTGTTCCACTGTGTTCAGCAGGTGGTTACAGGCGGTTCTGGCATGCAACGTGGGTGCTTCTGGTGTACCAGTTGGGTCGTTCTGCCATGAATGTGTGATTCTTTGAGAGTGTGCAGAGGGTGTTTTTGGCATGTCTCCCGGGGTTTTCTGGCACATAAGGGGCATGATTCCTTTTCATGCGTCAGGTGAGTTGGTTCTCAACTTCCTAAAGAGACGGAAGAAAGATGGTCTGTGGCTTGTCGCCCCTAGAGGGGTGGAGCCAATGCATTGTGCATTCCACGTCTCGAGCAATGGAGGGCAAAACTGAGAGGAAAGGGGCCTTTCTGACATAGGTGTTTTCTGACACTCTCTCCACCAGTGGTCAACTGTGGTTGGTGAAAAGCGTATTGTCTCTCTCCTGCTAAACACATGGTTGCACAATCATTTGGGACTCAGCCCAGTTGCTTAAGGGGAAGATGTAGGCATTTTGTCTGAGCTGGGTTGGCAAGGTGGAATTGCGGCAGAAGCAGAAGTTCTAAAGCGGCGAGTGAAGGGCTGGGAAGAAATGCCATTTGAGCTGCCTTTGTATGAGAAGTTCCCGGTCTGCTGTAACAGGACTGTGGAAAGCGAGTTGTTTGTCAGCTTCCTAAAGAGCTGGAGGCAAGACAGTTTATGGCTTGTCTCCCATTGAAGGATGGAGGCAGTGCTTTGTGCCTTCCACCTCTAGAGCAATGGACAGCACGGCTGAGAGCAAAGGGCCCTTTCTGACATAGGTGCATTCTGACACTCTCTGACCCAGTGCACAATGGCGGTTTGTAAAAAGCCTATTGTCTGCTCCTGCTAAGCATGCGGAAGCACAGTCATCTGGGCCTCGTCCCCGTTGCTGAAGGGGAAGATGTAGACATTTCGTCTGAGCCGGGTTGGCAAGGTGGAAATGTGGCAGGAGCAGAAGTTCCAAATGTGCGAGTTAAGCGCTGAAAAGAAATGGCATATCAGCTGCCTTTGTATGAGATGTTGCCAGGACACAGAAAGAGCACTGTTGAAAGCGAGTTCTTTCTCAGCTTCCTAAAGAGATGGAAGGAAGATGGTCTGTGGCTTGTCGCCCCTTGGGGGGGGAAGCCAGTGCATTGTGCATTCCACGTCTAGAGCAATGAAGGGCACGGCTGAGAGCAAAGGGGTCTTTCTGACATAGCTGCTTTCCGACACTCTCTCCAGCAGTGCACAATGGTAGTTGGAAAAAGGCGTGCAGTCTATCGCCTCCTAAGCACGTTGATGCTCAATCATTTGGGACTCAGCCCAGTTGCTTCAGGGGAAGATGTAGGCATTTCGTCTGAGCCGGGTTGGTAAGGTGGAATTGCGGCAGAAGCAGAAGTCCTAAAGCTGCGAGTGAAGGGCTGGGAAGAAATGCCGTTTGAGCTGCCTTTGTATGAGAGGTTCCTGGTGTGCTGTAACTTGACTTTGGAAAGCGAGTTGTTTGTCAGCTTCCTAAAGAACTGGGGGCAAGACAGTTTATGGCTTGTCTCCCATTGAAGGATGGAGGCAGTGCTTTGTGCCTTCCACCTGCAGAGCAATGGAGGACACGGCAGAGAGCAAAGGGGGCTTTCTGCCATAGGTGCTTTCTGATCCCCTTCAGGGGTGGTGCCAGTGCCTTGTGCCTCCTGCCTCTAGAGCAATGGAGGGCACGGCCGAGAGTAAAGGGCCTTTCTGACATTGGTGCTTTCTGACACTCCCCCAACCATTGCTCAAAGGCGGTTTGTTCAAAGCCTATTGTCTGTCTCCTCCTCAGCATGTGGAACCACAATCATTCGGGCCTCGTCCCCATTGCTTAAGGGGAAGTTGTAGGCATTTCGTCTGAGCCGGGTTGACAAGGTGGAAATGTGACACATGCAGATGTTCCAGATCGGCGAGTGAAGTGCTGGAAGAAACGGCGTTTCCGCTGCCTTTGTATGAGATGTTCCCTGGACTCTGTAAGATCACTGTTGAAAGCGAGTTCCTTCTCAGCTTCCTAAAGAGATGGAAGCAAGGTGGTCTGTGGCTTGTCGCCCCTTGAGGGGGGCAGCCAGTGCATTGTGCATTCCACGTCTAGAGCAATGGAGGGCACGGCTGAGAGCAATGGGGTCTTTCTGACATAGCTGCTTTCCGACACTCTCTCCAGCATGCACAATGGTGTTTGGAAAAAGGCGTGCAGTCTATCGCCTCCTAAGCACGTGGACGCTCAATCATTTGGGACTCAGCCCAGTTGCTTCAGGGGAAGATGTAGGCATTTCGTCTGAGCCGGGTTGGCAAGGTGCAATTGTGGCAGAAGCAGAAGTTCTAAAGTGGCGAGTTAAGGGCTGGCAAGAAAGGCCGTTTTACCTGCATTTCTATGACAGTTTCCCCAGAGGCGGTTCCCGGGATTCGAGCAGGTGTTTCCAGTATGCTCAGCAGGTGGTTCCAGTCTTTCATGGAAGTGGTCTGGGGCGTCCAGCACCTGGTTTTGGCACATCTGAGGGGCGATTCCGGGATGAATGGCAGGTTATTCTGGATTGTCGGCAAGTGGTTCTGGCGTAGCCGGCAGGTGATTTTGGTGTATCCAGCAGATGGTTCCACCGAGTCGAGCAGGTGGTTCCAGCGTGCTCGTAAGGTGGTTCAGGCATGTCCGAAAGGTGGTTCCGGTTAGTCCGGGAGTTGGTTCTGGCGTGTCCGGCACGTTTTTCAGTCACGTCTGAGGGGTGGTTCCGGCATGCACGGCAGGTGATTCCGGAGTTTCCGCCAAGTGGTTCCCGCGTAGCCGGCAGGTCATTCAGGCGGGTCCAGCAGGTGGTTCTGGAGAGTGGATCAGGTGGTTCTGGCATGCTCGGCAGGTGCTTCCGGCGTTTCCTGCACGTGGTTCTGGTACGTATGAGAGGTGGTTCCGGCACGCCAGGCAGGTGATTTTGGAGTGTCCGGCAAGTGGTTCTGGCATAGCCGGCAGCTGATTTTGGCATGTCCGGCAGGTGGCTCCAGCGAGTCGAGCAGGTTGTTCCGGCATGCTCAGCAGGTGGTTCCGGCGGGTCCGGCAGGTACTTCCGGTCTGTCCAGTAGGTGGTTCTGGCGTGTCCGGCACGTGCTTCCGGCACGTCTGAGAGGGGGTCCTGGCATGCCCGGCGGGTGATTCAATAGAGTCGGCCACGTGGTTCTGGACTAGCCGGCAGGTGATTTTGTCATCTCCGGCAGGTGGTTCGTGCGAGTTGAGCAGGAGGTTCCTGCGTGCTCGGCAGGTGGTTCCGGCAGGTCGGGCAGTTGCTTGCCGTCTGTCCATGACGTGGTTCCGGCATGCCCGCAAGGTGATTCTGGAGTGTCCACCAAGTGGTTTTGGCATAGCCGGCATATGATTTTGGCCTGTGAGGCAGGTGATTCTGGCGTGTACAGCAGGTGGTTCTGGGGAGTGGATCAGGTGGTTCCGGCATACTCGGCAGATGGTACCGGCGTGTCCGGAACATGGTTCTGGCAAGTCTGAGAGGTGGTTCCGGCATGCCCGGCAGGTGATTCCGGAGTGTTCGCCAAGTGGTTCTGGCGTAGCTGGCAGGTGATTTTGCATGTCCGGCGGTGGTTCCGGCGAGTCGAGCCGGTGGTTCTGGCGTTTCCGGTAGGTGGTTCCGGTCTGTCCGGCAGGTGGTTCTGGCGTGTCCGGCACGAGGTTCTGGCACGTCTGATATGTGGTTCCGGCATGCCCGACAGGTGATTCCGGAGTGTCCACAACGTAGTTTTGGTGTACCCGGCAGGTGATTTTGGCGTGTCTGGCAGGTGTTTCTTGCAAGTCGAGCATGTGGCTCAGGCATGCTCAGCTGGTGCTTCCGGCATCTCTGGCACGTGGTTCTGGTGTGTCTGAGAGCTGGTTCTGGCATGTCCGGCAGATGATTCCGGAGTGTCCACCAAGTGGTTCTGGCATACCTTGCAGGTGATTTTGGCGTGTCAGGAAGGTGGTTCCGGCTAGTTGACCAGGTGGATCTGGCGTGCTTGCCAGGGGGTTCAGGCGGGTCTGGCAGGTGGTTTCGGTCTGTTCAGGGTGTGGTTCCAGCATCTCAGGCACATGGTTCTGGCACGTCTGAGAGATGGTTGCGGCCGGCCCGACAGGTGTTTCCGGAGTGTCCGCCAAGTGGTTCTGGCGTAGCTGGCAGGTGATGTTGGCGTGACCGGCAGGTGATTCCAGCAAGCCCGGCAGGTGATTCCGGAGTGTGTGCCGAGTGGTTCTGGCGTAGCCGGCAGGTGATTTTGGCATGTCCAGCATGTGGTTCCAGCGAGCTCCGCAGGTGGTACCGGAGTGTCCGGAACATGGTTCTGGCACGTCTGAGAGATGGTTCCGGCATGCCCGGCAGGTGATTCCGGAGTGTATGGCATGTGGTTCTGGCACCTCTGAGAGGTGGTTCCGGCATGCCCGGCAGGTGGTTCCGGAGTGTCTGCTGAGTGGTTCTGGCGTAGTCGGCAGGTGTTTCTGGCGTTGTCCAGCAGGTGCTTCTGGGGAGTGGATCAGGTAGTTCCGGCATACTCGGCAGGTGGTACCGGCGTGTCCTGAACATGGTTCTGGCAAGTCTGAGAGGTGGTTCCGGCATGCCCGGCGGGTGATTCCGGAGTTTTCGCCAAATGGTTGTGGCGTAGCCGGCAGGTGATTTTGGCATGTCCAGCAGGTGGTTTTGTCGAGTGGAGCAGGTGGTTCTGGCGTGCTCGGCAGGTGCTTCCGGTGTCATTGGCATGTGGTTCCGGCATGTCTGAGAGGTGGTTCCGCCATGCCCGGCAGGTGATTCCGGAGTGTTTGCCAAGTGGTTCTGGCGTAGCCAGCAGGTGATTTTGCATGTCTGGCAATGGTTCCGGCGAGTCGAGCCCGGGTTCCGGCGTTTCCGGCAGGTGGTTCCGGTCTGTCCAACAGGTGGTTCTGGGCTGTCCGGCACGAGGTTCTGGCACGTCTGAGATGTTGTGTCAGCATGCACTTCACGTGATTCCGGCTTGTCCGCCAAGTGGTTCTGGTGTAGCGGGCAGGTGATTTTGGCGTGTCCGGCAGGTGGGACCGGTGAGTCAAGCAGGTGGTTGCGGCGAGTGTTTCCTGTGGTTCCGGTCTGTCCGGGAGATGGTTCCGGCCTGTCCGGCAGGTGCTTCTGGCAGTTCTGAGAGGTTGTGCTGGCATGCCTGGCAGGTGATTCCAGAGTGTTCTCCAAGTGGTTCTGGCGTACCCGGCAGGTGATTTTGGCGTGTCAGGTAGGTGGTTCCGGCGAGTCGAGCAGGTGGTTCCGGCATGCTCGGCAGGTGGTTCTGGTGGGTCTGGCAGGTGGTTTCCGTCTGTTGGGGTGTGCTTCCGGCATCTCAGGCACATGGTTCTGGCACGTCTGAGAGGTGGTTCCGGCCGGCCCGACAGGAGTTTCCAGAGTGTCCGCCAAGTGGTTCTGGCGTAGCTCACAGGTGATGTGGGCGTGACCGGCAGGTGTTTCCAGCCAGCCCGGCAGGTGATTCCGAAGTGTTCACCAAATAGTTGTGGCGTAGCTAGCAGGTGATTTTGGCATGTCCGGCAGGTGGTTCTGGCGAGTCGAGCAGGTGGTTCTGGCGTGCTCGGCAGGTGCTTCCGGTGCCATTGACATGTGGTTCTGGCATGTCTGAGAGGTGCTTCCGGCATGCCCGGCATGGTGATTCCGGAGTGATCGCCAAGTGTTTCTGGCGTAGCCGGCAGGTGATTTTGCATATCCGACAGTGGTTCCGGCGAGTTGAGCCGGTGGTTCCGGCGTGTCCGGCAGGTGGTTCCGGTCTGTCATGGAGGTGTTTCCGGAGTGTCTGCCGAGTGGTTCTGGCGTAGCCGGCAGGTGATTTTGGCGTGTCCAGCAGGTGGTTCTGGGGAGTGGATCAGGTGGTTCTTGCATACTCGGCAGGTGGTACTGGCGTGTTCGGAACATAGTTCTGGCACGTCTGAGTGGTTGTGTCGGCATGCCCTTCACGTGATTCCAGCTTGTCCGCCAAGTGGTTCTGGTGTAGCGGGCAGGTGATTTTGGCGTGTCCGGCAGATGGGACCTGTGAGTCAAGCAGGTGGTTCTGGCGAGTGTTTCCTGTGGTTCTGGTCTGTCCGGGAGATGGTTCCGGCCTGTCCGGCACATGCTTCTGGCACTTTTGAGAATTTGTGCTGTCATGCCCGGCAGGTGATTCTGGAGTGTCCGCCAAGTGGTTCTGGCGTAGCCGACACGTGATTTTGGCGTTTCCGGCAGGCGGTTCTGTGGAGTGGAGCAGGAACTTCTGGCATTCTCGGCAGGTGCTTCCGCCGTCTCCAGCATGTGTTTGTGGTACCTCTGAGAGGTGGTTCCAGCATGCCCGGAAGGTGATTCTGGAGTGTCCGACAAGTGGTTGTGGCGTAGCCGGCTGGTGATTTTGACGTGTCCGGCACCTGGTTGTGCCGAGTCAAGCAGGTGGTCCCGGCGTGTCCGGTAGTTGGTTCCTGTATGTCCTGGAGTTGGTTGCGGATTGCTCGGCAGGTCCTTCTGGTGTCATTGGCATGTGGTTCTGGCAGGTCTGAGAGGTGGTTCCGGCATGCCCGGCATGTGATTCCGGACTGTTCGCCAAGTGGTTCTGGCATAGCTGGCAGGTGATTTTGGCGTGTCAGGTAGGTGGTTCCGGCGAGTCGAGCAGGTGGTTCCGGCGTGCTCGGCAGGTGCTTCCGGTGCCATTGACATGTGGTTCTGGCATGTCTGAGAGGTGGCTCCGGCGTGTCTGGCACGTGCTTCTGGTACGTCTCAGAGGTGGTTCCGGCATGCCCGGCCGGTGATCCTGGAGATTCCTCCAAGTGATTCTGTCATAACCGGCAGGTGATTTTCGCGTGTTCGGCTGGTGGTTCCAGCCTGGTCGGCAGGTGGTTCTGGCGTGTCCGGCACTTGGTTCCGGCACGTCTGAGACATGGTTCCGGCATGCCCACCAGGTGATCCCGGAGAGTCCGACAAGTGGTTCTGGCCTAGCAGGCAGGTGATTTTGGCGTGTCCGTTAGGTGCTTCTGGCGAGTGAAGCTGGTGATTCTGGCATGCTCGGCTGGTGGTTCAGTCGGGTCCGGCAGGTCATTCCTGTCTCTCCGTGAGGTGGTTCTGTCGTGTCTGGCACGTGGTTGCGGCACATCTGAGAGTTGGCTCCGCCATGCCCAGCAGGTGATTGCAGAGAGTCCGCCAAGTGGTAATGGCGTGGCCAGCATGTGATTTGGGCGTGTCTGGCAGGTGGTTCTGGGGAGTGGATCAGGTGCTTCCGGTGTACTAGGCATGTGGTTCTGGCCTTTCTGGCACATGATTCTGGCACGTTTGAGACGTTGTGCCGGCATGCCCTTCACGTGCTTCCGGCTTGTCCCCCAAGTGGTTCTGGTGTAGCAGGCAGGTGATTTTGGCATGTCTGGCAGTTGTTTCTGTCGAGTCGAGCAGGTGGCTCCAGCATGCTCAGCAGGTGCTTGCGGCGTCTCCGGCACATGGTTCTGGTGTGTCTGAGAGCTGGTTCCCGCATGTCCGGCAGATGATTCCTGAGTGTAGGCCAAGTGGTTCTGGCATACCCGGCAGGTGATTTTGGCGTGTCAGGTCGGTGGTTCCGGCGAGTCGATCAGGTCATTCCGGCGTGCTCGGCAGGTGGTTCAGGTGGGTCTGGCAGGTGGTTTCCGTCTGTTCGGGGTGTGGTTCCGGCATCTCATGCACATGGTTCTGGCACGTCTGAGATGTTATTCCGGCCGGCCCGACAGGTGTTTCTGCAGTGTCCGCCAAGCGGTTCTGGCGTAGTTGGCAGATGATTTTGGCGTGTCCGTCAGGCGGGACCGGTGAATCAAGCAGGTGGTTCCGGCGAGTGTTTCCTGTGGTTCCGGTCTGTCTTGGAGATGGTTCCGTCCTGTCCGGCACGTGCTTCTGACACTTCTGAGAGGTTGTGCTGGCATGCCCGGCAGGTGGTTCCGGAGTGTCTGCCAAGTGGTTGTGGCGTACCTGGCAGGTGATTTTGCCATGTCTGGCATGTGGTTGCAGCGACTCGAGCATGTGGTTCCAGCGTGCTCGAGAGTTGGTTCAGGCATGTCCGGCATGTTGTTCCGGTCTGTCCTGGAGGTGGTTCCAGCATGTCCGGCACGTGCTTCAGGCGAGTTGAGCAGGTGGTTCCGACGTGCTCGGCAGGTGCTTCCGGCGTCTCCGGCACGTGTTTCTGGCACATCTGACAGGTGGTTCCGACATGCCCGAAAGGAGATTCCGGTCTGTCAAGTATGTGGTTACGGCGTGCACGGCACGTGGCTCTGGTCCGTCTCAGAGGTGGTTGCGCATGCCCAACAGGTGATTCCGGACTGTCCGCCACATGGTTCTAGCACGTCTGAGAGGTGGTTCCAGCATGCCCGGCAGGTCATCCCAGAGAGTCCTCCAAGTGGTTCTGGCGTAGCCTGCAGGTGATTTTGGCATGTCCGGCATGTGGTTCCACCATGCTCGGGAGGAGGTTCAGGCGCGGCCGGCAGGTGGTTCCAGTCTGTCCAGGACGTGTTTCCAGCTTGTCCGGCACGTGGTTCTGGTACGTCTGAGAGGTGGTTACGCCATTGCTGGCAGGTGATTCCGGACTGTCCCCCAGTTGGTTCTGGCATAGCCAGCAGTTGATATTGGCCTGTCCGGCAGGTGGTTCCGGCGAGTCGAGCAGGTGGCTGTGGTGTGTTCGGCAGGTGGTTCCGGCGTGTTTGGCATGTGGTTCCGTTCTGTCCGATAGGTCATTCCAGAATGTCCGGCACGTGCTTCTGGCACTTCTGAGAGGTGGTTCTGGCATGCCAGGCAGGTGATTCCGGAGTGTCAGGTAAGTGGTTCTGGTGTAGCCGGCAGATCATTTTGGCGTGTCCGGCACGTGGGTCCTGCGAGTCGAGCAGGTGGTTCCGGCGTGCTCGGCAGGTGGTCCAGGCGTGGCCGGCAGCTGGTTCCAGTCTGTCCAGTACGTGTTTCCAGCTTGTCCGGCACGTGGTTCTGTTACGTCTGAGAGGTGGTTCCGCCATGCCTGGCAGGTGATTCCAGAGTGTCCGCCAAGTGGTTCTGGCATAGCCGGCAGGTGATTTTGCCCTGTCCGGCATGTGGTTGCAGCGAGTCGAGCATGTGGTTCCGGCATGCTCGACAGTTGGTTCAGGCAGGTCTGGCAGGTGGTTCTGGTCTGTCTGGGAGGTGGTTCCGGCGTGTCCGGCACGTGGTTCCGGCATGTCTGACAGGTGGTTCTATCATGTCCGGCAGGTGATTCCAGAGAGTCCACCAAGTGGTTTTGGCGTAGCCGGCAGGTGACTTTGGCGTGTCCAGCAGGTGGTTCAGGCGAGTTGAGCAGGTGGTTCCGACGTGCTCGGCAGGTGCTTCCGGCGTCTCCGGCACGTGTTTCTGGCACATCTGACAGGTGGTTCCGGCATGCCTGAAAGGTGATTCCGGTCTGTCCGGTAGGTCGTTCCGGCGTGCACGGCACGTGGTTCTGGTAGGTCTCAGAGGTGGTTGCGCATGCCCAACTGGTGATTCCGGACTGTCCACCACGTGGTTCTGGCACGTCTGAGAGGTGGTTCCAGCATGCCTGGCAGGTCATCCCAGAGATTCCTCCAAGTGGTTCTGGCGTTGCCCGCAGGTGATTTTGCCATGTCCAGCATGTGGTTGCAGCGAGTTGAGCACGTGGCTCCGGCGTGCTCAGCAGTTTGTTCTGGTCTGTCCGGTAGGTGTTTCTGGCGTGTGCGGCAAGCGCTTCTGGCACGTCTGAGAGGTGGTTCCTGCATGCCCGGCAGGTGATTCCGGAGTGTCCGCCAGGTGGTTCTGGCGTACCCAGCAGGTGATTTTGGCATGTCAGGTAGGTGGTTCCGGCAAGTCGAGCAGGTGGTTCTGGCGTGCTTGGCAGGTTGTTCAGCTGGGTGTGGCAGGTGGTTTCCGTAAGTTCGGAGTGTGGTTCTGGCATCTCATGCACATGGTTCTGGCACGTCTGTGATGTGGTTCCGGCCTTCCCGACAGGTATTTCCGCAGTGTCCGCCAAGCGGTTCTTGTGTAGTTGGCAGGTGATTTTGGCATGACCGGCAGGTGTTTCCAGCAAACCCGGCAGGTGATTCCGAAGTGTTCAACAACTGGTTGTGGCGTAGCCGGCAGGTGATTTTTGCGTGTCCGGCAGGTGGTTCTGGTGAGTCGAGCAGGTGGTTCAGGTGTGCTGGGCAGTTGCTTCTGGTGTCATTGGCACGTGGTTCTGGCATGTCTGAGAGGTGGTTCCGGCATGCCCGGCCGATGATTCCGGAGTGTCCGCCAAGTGGTTGTGGCATACCCGGCTGGTGACTTTTGCGTGTCCTACAGGTGTTTCTGGCGAGTCGTGCAGGTGGCTCCGGAATGCTCGGCAGGTGCTTCCAGCGTCTCCGGCACATGGTTCTGGTTTGTCTGAGAACTGGCTCCGGCATGTCCGGCAGATGATTCCAGAGTGTCCGACAAGTGGTTCTGGCACAGCCCGCAGGTGATTTTGGCGTGTCCGTTAGGGGGGTCCTGTGAGTCGAGCCGGTGGTTCCGGCGTCTCGGCACTTAGTTCAGGGGTGTCCGTCAGGTGTTTCCAGTCTGCCCAGGACATGGTTCCTGCATGTCTAGCACGTGGTTCTGGTACGTCTGAGATGCGGTTCCGGCATGGCTGGCAGGTGATTTCGGAGTGTCTGCCATGTTGTTCTGGCATAGCCAGCAGGTGATTATGACGTGTCCGGCACATGGTTCCAGTGAGTCGAGCAGGTTATTCCGGCTTGCTCGGCATGTGCTTCTGGTGTTTTCGGGGGGTGGTTCCGGCGTGTCAGGAATGTGGTTGTGGCAAGTTTGAGAGGTGGTTCCTGCATGCCCGCAGGAGATTCCAGAGTGTCCACCAAGTGGTTCTGGTGGAGCCGGAAGGTTATTTTGGCATGTCCAGCAGGCGGGTCCTGTGTGTCGAGCAGGTGGTTCCTGCATGCTCGGCAAGTGGTTCCGGCGTGTCCGGCAGGTGCTTCTGGTCTGTCCGGGAGCTGGTTCCGGCATGGCCGGCATGTGGTTCTGGCACGTCTGTGAGGTGCTTCGGGCGTGCCCGGCAGGTGATACCTGGGTGTCCACCAAGTGGTTCTGGCGTCACCGGCAGGTTATTTTGGTGTGTCCGGGAGGTCTTTCCTGCTTTTTGGGCTCGTGGCTCTGGCTTGTAAGACAGGTGCTTGTGGCATTTCTGGCCCCCGTTCTTACATACTCCTCAGCTGGTTTCAGTGTTTCTGGCACATGTTTGCGGCATATCCAACAGGTGTTTACAATGTGTCTGGCATGTCGTTGTGCTGTGTTTGGAATCTGGTTCTGTCATGTCATTCTGTGCGGCTGGCATGTTGAAGAGATGGCTCTGCAGTGTCAGAATCGTTGTTCCACTGTGTCCGGCAGGTGGTTACAGGTGGTTCTGGCATGCAACGTGGGTGCTTCTGGTATGCCTGTTGGGTCGTACTGGCATGAATGTGTGGCTTTTTGAGAGTGTGTGGAGGGTGATTTTGGCATGTCTCCCGGGGTTTTCTGGCACATAAGGGGCATGATTCCTTTTTATACATCAGGTGAGTTTGTTCTCAGCTTCCTAAAGAGATGGAAGAAAGATGGTCTGTGGCTTGTGGCCCCTTGAGGGGTGGAGCCAATGCATTGTGCATTCCACGTCTAGAGCAATGGAGGGCATGGTTGAGAGCAAAAGGGTCTTTCTGACATAGGTGCATTCTGACACTCTCTGCACCAGTGCACAATGGCAGTTTGTAAAAAGCCTATTGTCTGCTCCTGCTATGCATGTGGAAGCACAATCATCTTGGGCTCGTTCCCGTTGCTGAAGGGCAAGATGTAGGCATTTCGTCTGAGCCGGGTTGGCAAGGTGCAAATATGGCAGAAGCAGAACTTCCAAATCGGAGAGTTAAGCGCAGGAAACAAACGGCATATCAGCTGCCTATGTATGAGATGTTGCCAGGACACCGAGAGAGCACTGTAGAGAGCGAGTTCTTTCTCAGCTTACAAAAGAGATGGAAGGAAGATGGTCTGTGTCTTGTCTCCCATTGAAGGATGGAGTCAGTGATTTGTGCCTTCCAGCTCTAGAGCAATGGAGGGCACGGCTGACAGCAAAGGGGTCTTTCTGACATAGATGCTTTCCGACACTATCTCCACCACTGCACAATGGTGGTTGGAAAAAGGCAAACAGTCTATCGCCTCCTAAGCACGTGGACGCTCAATCATGTGGGACTCAGCCCAGTTGCTTCAGGGGAAGACGTAGGTATTTCGTCTGAGCCGGGTTGGAAAGGTGGAATTGCGGCAGAAGCAGAAGTCCTAAAGCCGCGAGTTAAGCGCTGGGAAGAAATGGCATTTGAGCTGCCTTTTCATGAGAGTTTCCTCGTATGCTCTAACAGCACTGTGGAAAGCGAGTTTTTTCTCAGCTTCCTAAAGAGCTGGAAGCAAGACAGTTTATGGCTTGTCTCCCATTTAAGGATGGAGGCAGTGCTTTGTGCCTTCCACCTCTAGAGCAATGGAAGGCACAGCTGAGAGTAAAGGGTTCTTTCTGCCATTGGTGCTTTCTGACACTCTCCCAACCCTTGCACTTGGTGGTTAGATAAAAGCCTATTGTCTGTCTCCTCCTCAGCATGTGGAAGCACAATCATCCAGGCCTCGTCCCTATTTCTCAACTGGAAGATGTAGGCATTTCCTCTGAGCTGGGTTGGCAAGGTGGAATAGAGGCAGAAGCAGAAGTCCTAAGCAGCGAGTTAAGGGCTGGGAATAAATGGCGTTTGAGCAGCCTTTGTATGAGAGTTTCCTGGTATGATGTAACAGGACAGTGGAAAGCGAGTTGGTCGTCAGCTTCCTAAAGAGTTGGAGGCAAGACAGTTTATGGCTTGTTTCCCATTGAAGGATGGAGGCAGTGCGTTGTGCCTTCCACCTGCAGAGCAATGGAGGGCACGGCTGAGAGCCAACATGGCTTTCTGCCATAGGTGCTTTCTGATACCCTTCAGGGGTGGTGCCAGTGTCTTGTGCCTCCTACCTCTAGAAGAATGGAGGGCACGGCCGAGAGTAAAGGGCCTTTCTGACATTGGTGCTTTCTGACACTCCCCCAACCAATGCTCAAGGGCAGTTGGTTAAAAGCCTATTATCTGTCTCCTCCTTAGCATGTGGAACCACAATCATCCGGGCCTCGTCCCCATTGCTCAAGGGGAAGATGTAGGCATTTCGTTTGAG
>NW_027228531.1:0-29748 GCF_037783145.1 Equus przewalskii
CTATTGTGAGAAACTGCGTTTCACAGGCCTTTGGAAGAGATGTTCCCGGTAGGCTGTAAGAGCACTGTGCAGAGCGAGTTGTTTCTTAGCTTCCCAAAGAGCTGGAAGCAAGATGCTGTGGGGCCCAACTCGCCCTTTGGAAAGAAGCCTGCACGTTGTGCCTTTCAGCTCTAGGGCAAAGTAGCACACCCAGAGCAGAAGTCCTACTTCAGCCAGATCAGGCCTGCAAAGAAACTGCGTTTCACAGGCCTTTGGAAGAGATGTTCCCGGTAGGCTGTAAGAGCACTGTGCAGAGCGAGTTGTTTCTTAGCTTCCCAAAGAGCTGGAAGCAAGATGCTGTGGGGCCCAACTCGCCCTTTGGAAAGAAGCCTGCCCGTTGTGCCTTTCAGCTCTAGGGCAAAGTAGCACACCCAGAGCAGAAGTGCTACTTCAGCCAGATCAGGCCTGCAAAGAAACTGCGTTTCACAGGCCTTTGGAAGAGATGTTCCCGGTAGGCTGTAAGAGCACTGTGCAGAGCGAGTTGTTTCTTAGCTTCCCAAAGAGCTGGAAGCAAGATGCTGTGGGGCCCAACTCGCCCTTTGGAAAGAAGCCTGCCCGTTGTGCCTTTCAGCTCTAGGGCAAAGTAGCACACCCAGAGCAGAAGTCCTACTTCAGCCAGATCAGGCCTGCAAAGAAACTGCGTTTCACAGGCCTTTGGAAGAGATGTTCCCGGTAGGCTGTAAGAGCACTGTCCAGAGCGAGTTGTTTCTTAGCTTCCCAAAGAGCTGGAAGCAAGATGCTGTGGGGCCCAACTCGCCCTTTGGAAAGAAGCCTGCACGTTGTGCCTTTCAGCTCTAGGGCAAAGTAGCACACCCAGAGCAGAAGTCCTACTTCAGCCAGATCAGGCCTGCAAAGAAACTGCGTTTCACAGGCCTTTGGAAGACATGTTCCCGGTAGGCTGTAAGAGCACTGTGCAGAGCGAGTTGTTTCTTAGCTTCCCAAAGAGCTGGAAGCAAGATGCTGTGGGGCCCAACTCGCCCTTTGGAAAGAAGCCTGCACGTTGTGCCTTTCAGCTCTAGGGCAAAGTAGCACACCCAGAGCAGAAGTCCTACTTCAGCCAGATCAGGCCTGCAAAGAAACTGCGTTTCACAGGCCTTTGGAAGAGATGTTCCCGGTAGGCTGTAAGAGCACTGTGCACAGCGAGTTGTTTCTTAGCTTCCCAAAGAGCTGGAAGCAAGATGCTGTGGGGCCCAACTCGCCCTTTGGAAAGAAGCCTGCACGTTGTGCCTTTCAGCTCTAGGGCAAAGTAGCACACCCAGAGCAGAAGTCCTACTTCAGCCAGATCAGGCCTGCAAAGAAACTGCGTTTCACAGGCCTTTGTAAGACATGTTGCAGGTAGGCTGGAAGAGCCCTGTGCACAGCAAGCTGTTTCTTAGCTGCTCCAAGAGCTGGAAGCTGGACGCTGAGGTACTAGTCTCCCCTTGGGGAAACAAGGCAGGACTTTGGGCCTTGCATCTCTAGGGCCATGTTGCACACGGCAGAGCAGAAGTTCTACTTCAGCCAGATCAGGCCTGCAAAGAAACTGCGTTTCGCAGGCCTTTGTAAGAGATGTTCCCTGTAGGCTGTAAAACACCAGTGCAGAGCAAGTTGTTTCTTAGCTGCCCAAAGAGGTGGAAGCCGCACGCTGTGGGGCCTGTCTGCCCTTGAGGAGTCAAGGCAGGACTTTGAGCCTTGCAACTCTAGGCCGATGTAGGACACGGCATAGCAGCAGTTCTACCTCAGCGAGATAAGGCCTGCAAGGAAACTGTATTTCTCAGGCCTTTGCAAGAGATGTTCCTGGTTGGCTGTAAGAGAGGTCTGCAGAGCGAGTTGTTTCTTAGCTTCCCAAAGAGCTGGAAGCAAGAGGCTCTGGGGCCCAACTCGCCCTTTGGAAAGAAGGCTGCACGTTGTGCCTTTCACCTCTAGGGCAATGTGGCACACCCAGAGCAGAAGTTCTACTTCAGCCAGATCAGGCCTGCAAACAAACTGCATTTCACAGGCCTTTGTAAGACATGTTCCCGGTAGGCTGCAAGAGCACTGTGCAGAGCGAGTTGTTTCTTCAGTTCCCAAAGAGTTGCAAGCAAGATGCTTTGGGGCCCAACTCGCCGTTTGGAAAGAAACCTGCACGTTGTGCCTTTCAGCTCTAGGGCAAAGTAGCACACCCAGAGCAGAAGTCCTACTTCAGCCAGATCAGGCCTGCAAAGAAACTGCGTTTCACAGGCCTTTGGAAGAGATGTTCCCACTAGGCTGTAAGAGCACTGTGCAGAGCGAGTTGTTTCTCAGCTTCCCAAAGAGCTGGAAGCAAGATGCTGTGGGGCCCAACTCGCCCTTTGGAAAGAAGCCTGCACGTTGTGCCTTTCAGCTCTAGGGCAAAGTAGCACACCCAGAGCAGAAGTCCTACTTCAGCCAGATCAGGCCTGCAAAGAAACTGCGTTTCACAGGCCTTTGGAAGAGATGTTCCCACTAGGCTGTAAGAGCACTGTGCAGAGCGAGTTGTTTCTTAGCTTCCCAAAGAGCTGGAAGCAAGATGCTGTGGGGCCCAACTCGCCCTTTGGAAAGAAGCCTGCACGTTGTGCCTTTCAGCTCTAGGGCAAAGTAGCACACCCAGAGCAGAAGTCCTACTTCAGCCAGATCAGGCCTGCAAAGAAACTGCGTTTCACAGGCCTTTGGAAGAGATGTTCCCACTAGGCTGTAAGAGCACTGTGCAGAGCGAGTTGTTTCTTAGCTTCCCAAAGAGCTGGAAGCAAGATGCTGTGGGGCCCAACTCGCCCTTTGGAAAGAAGCCTGCACGTTGTGCCTTTCAGCTCTAGGGCAAAGTAGCACACCCAGAGCAGAAGTCCTACTTCAGCCAGATCAGGCCTGCAAAGAAACTGCGCTTCACAGGCCTTTGGAAGAGATGTTCCCACTAGGCTGTAAGAGCACTGTGCAGAGCGAGTTGTTTCTTAGCTTCCCAAAGAGCTGGAAGCAAGATGCTGTGGGGCCCAACTCGCCCTTTGGAAAGAAGCCAGCACGTTGTGCCTTTCAGCTCTAGGGCAAAGTAGCACACCCAGAGCAGAAGTCCTACTTCAGCCAGATCAGGCCTGCAAAGAAACTGCGTTTCACAGGCCTTTGGAAGAGATGTTCCCGGTAGGCTGTAAGAGCACTGTGCAGAGCGAGTTGTTTCTTAGCTTCCCAAAGAGCTGGAAGCAAGATGCTGTGGGGCCCAACTCGCCCTTTGGAAAGAAGCCTGCACGTTGTGCCTTTCAGCTCTAGGGCAAAGTAGCACACCCAGAGCAGAAGTCCTACTTCAGCCAGATCAGGCCTGCAAAGAAACTGCGCTTCACAGGCCTTTGGAAGAGATGTTTCCACTAGGCTGTAAGAGCACTGTGCAGAGCGAGTTGTTTCTTAGCTTCCCAAAGAGCTGGAAGCAAGATGCTGTGGGGACAAACTCGCCCTTTGGAAAGAAGCCTGCACGTTGTGTCTTTCAGCCCTAGGGCAAAGTAGCACACCCAGAGCAGAAGTCCTACTTCAGCCAGATCAGGCCTGCAAACAAACTGCGTTTCACAGGCCTTTGTAAGACATGTTCCCGGTAGGCTGCAAGAGCACTGTGCAGAGCGAGTTGTTTCTTCAGCTTCCCAAAGAGTTGCAAGCAAGATGCTTTGGGGCCCAACTCGCCGTTTGGAAAGAAACCTGCACGTTGTGCCTTTCAGCTCTAGGGCAAAGTAGCACACCCAGAGCAGAAGTCCGACTTCAGCCAGATCAGGCCTGCAAAGAAACTGCGTTTCACAGGCCTTTGGAAGAGATGTTCCCACTAGGCTGTAAGAGCACTGTGCAGAGCGAGTTGTTTCTCAGCTTCCCAAAGAGCTGGAAGCAAGATGCTGTGGGGCCCAACTCGCCCTTTGGAAAGAAGCCTGCACGTTGTGCCTTTCAGCTCTAGGGCAAAGTAGCACACCCAGAGCAGAAGTCCTACTTCAGCCAGATCAGGCCTGCAAAGAAACTGCGTTTCACAGGCCTTTGGAAGAGATGTTCCCACTAGGCTGTAAGAGCACTGCGCAGAGCGAGTTGTTTCTCAGCTTCCCAAAGAGCTGGAAGCAAGATGCTGTGGGGCCCAACTCGCCCTTTGGAAAGAAGCCTGCACGTTGTGCCTTTCAGCTCTAGGGCAAAGTAGCACACCCAGAGCAGAAGTCCTACTTCAGCCAGATCAGGCCTGCAAAGAAACTGCGTTTCACAGGCCTTTGGAAGACACCTTCCCGGTAGGCTGTAAGAGCACTGTGCAGAGCGAGTTGTTTCTTAGCTTCCCAAAGAGCTGGAAGCAAGATGCTGTGGGGCCCAACTCGCCCTTTGGAAAGAAGCCTGCACGTTGTGCCTTTCAGCTCTAGGGCAAAGTAGCACACCCAGAGCAGAAGTCCTACTTCAGCCAGATCAGGCCTGCAAAGAAACTGCGCTTCACAGGCCTTTGGAAGAGATGTTCCCACTAGGCTGTAAGAGCACTGTGCAGAGCGAGTTGTTTCTTAGCTTCCCAAAGAGCTGGAAGCAAGATGCTGTGGGGCCCAACTCGCCCTTTGGAAAGAAGCCGGCACGTTGTGCCTTTCAGCTCTAGGGCAAAGTAGCACACCCAGAGCAGAAGTCCTACTTCAGCCAGATCAGGCCTGCAAAGAAACTGCGTTTCACAGGCCTTTGGAAGACATGTTCCCACTAGGCTGTAAGAGCACTGTGCAGAGCGAGTTGTTTCTTAGCTTCCCAAAGAGCTGGAAGCAAGATGCTGTGGGGCCCAACTCGCCCTTTGGAAAGAAGCCTGCACGTTGTGCCTTTCAGCTCTACGGCAAAGTAGCACACCCAGAGCAGAAGTGCTACTCTGCCAGATCAGGCCTGCAAAGAAACTGCGTTTCACAGGCCTTTGGAAGAGATGTTCCCGGTAGGCTGTAAGAGCACTGTGCAGAGCGAGTTGTTTCTTAGCTTCCCAAAGAGCTGGAAGCAAGATGCTTTGGGGCCCAACTCGCCCTTTGGAAAGAAGACTGCAGGTTGTGCCTTTCAGCTCCAGGGCAATGGAGCACACCCAGAGCAGAAGTTCTACTTCAGCCAGATCAGGCCTGCAAAGAAACTGCGTTTCACAGGCCTTTGTAAGACATGTTGCAGGTAGGCTGGAAGAGCCCTGTGCACAGCAAGCTGTTTCTTAGCTGCTCCAAGAGCTGGAAGCTGGACGCTGAGGTACTAGTCTCCCCTTGGGGAAACAAGGCAGGACTTTGTGCCTTGCATCTCTAGGGCCATGTTGCACACGGCAGAGCAGAAGTCCTACTTCAGCCAGATCAGGCCTGCAAAGAAACTGCGTTTCACAGGCCTTTGGAAGAGATGTTCCCACTAGGCTGTAAGAGCACTGTGCAGAGCGAGTTGTTTCTTAGCTTCCCAAAGAGCTGGAAGCAAGATGCTGTGGGGCCCAACTCGCCCTTTGGAAAGAAGCCTGCACGTTGCGCCTTTCAGCTCTAGGGCAATGTGACACACCCAGAGCAGAAGTTCTACTTCAGCCAGATCAGGCCTGCAAAGAAACTGCGTTTCACAGGCCTTTGTGAGACATGTTGCAGGTAGGCTGGAAGAGCCCTGTGCACAGCAAGCTGTTTCTTAGCTGCTCCAAGAGCTGGAAGCTGGACGCTGAGGTACTAGTCTCCCCTTGGGGAAACAAGGCAGGACTTTGTGCCTTGCATCTCTAGGGCCATGTAGGACCCGGCAGAGCAGAAGTTCTACTTCAGCCAGATCAGGGCTGGGAAGAAACGGCATTTCACAGGCCTTTGTAAGACTCGTTCCCTGTAGGCTGTAAAACACCAGTGCAGAGCAAGTTGTTTCTTAGCTGCCCAAAGAGGTGGAAGCCCCACGCTGTGGGGCCTGTCTGCCCTTGAGGAGTCAAGGCAGGACTTTGAGCCTTGCAACTCTAGGCCGATGTAGGACACGGCATAGCAGCAGTTCTACCTCAGCGAGATAAGGCCTGCAAGGAAACTGTATTTCTCAGGCCTTTGCAAGAGATGTTCCCGGTTGGCTGTAAGAGAGGTCTGCAGAGCGAGTTGTTTCTTAGCTTCCCAAAGAGCTGGAAGCAAGATGCTTTGGGGCCCAACTCGCCCTTTGGAAAGAAGACTGCGGGTTGTGCCTTTCAGCTCCAGGGCAATGTAGCACACCCAGAGCAGAAGTTCTACTTCAGCCAGATCAGGCCTGCAAAGAAACTGCATTTCACAGGCCTTTGGAAGAGATGTTCCCACTAGGCTGTAAGAGCACTGTGCAGAGCGAGTTGTTTCGTAACTTCCCAAAGAGCTGGAAGCAAGATGCACTGGTGCCCAACTCGCCCTTTGGAAAGAAGCCTGCACGTTGTGCCTTTCAGCTCTAGGGCAATGTGGCACACCCAGAGCAGAAGTTCTACTTCAGCCAGATCAGGCCTGCAAACAAACTGCATTTCACAGGCCTTTGTAAGACATGTTCCCGGTAGGCTGCAAGAGCACTGTGCAGAGCGAGTTGTTTCTCAGCTTCCCAAAGAGCTGGAAGCAAGATGCTGTGGGGCCCAACTCGCCCTTTGGAAAGAAGCCTGCACGTTGTGCCTTTCAGCTCTAGGGCAAAGTAGCACACCCAGAGCAGAAGTCCTACTTCAGCCAGATCAGGCCTGCAAAGAAACTGCGTTTCACAGGCCTTTGGAAGACACCTTCCCGGTAGACTGTAAGAGCACTGTGCAGAGCGAGTTGTTTCTTAGCTTCCCAAAGAGCTGGAAGCAAGATGCTGTGGGGCCCAACTCGCCCTTTGGAAAGAAGCCTGCACGTTGTGCCTTTCAGCTCTAGGGCAAAGTAGCACACCCAGAGCAGAAGTCCTAGTTCAGCCAGATCAGGCCTGCAAAGAAACTGCGTTTCACAGGCCTTTGGAAGAGATGTTCCCACTAGGCTGTAAGAGCACTGTGCAGAGCGAGTTGTTTCTTAGCTTCCCAAAGAGCTGGAAGCAAGATGCTGTGGGGCCCAACTCGCCCTTTGGAAAGAAGCCTGCACGTTGTGCCTTTCAGCTCTAGGGCAAAGTAGCACACCCAGAGCAGAAGTCCTACTTCAGCCAGATCAGGCCTGCAAAGAAACTGCGCTTCACAGGCCTTTGGAAGAGATGTTCCCACTAGGCTGTAAGAGCACTGTGCAGAGCGAGTTGTTTCTTAGCTTCCCAGAGAGCTGGAAGCAAGATGCTGTGGGGCCCAACTCGCCCTTTGGAAAGAAGCCGGCACGTTGTGCCTTTCAGCTCTAGGGCAAAGTAGCACACCCAGAGCAGAAGTCCTACTTCAGCCAGATCAGGCCTGCAAAGAAACTGCGTTTCACAGGCCTTTGGAAGACATGTTCCCACTAGGCTGTAAGAGCACTGTGCAGAGCGAGTTGTTTCTTAGCTTCCCAAAGAGCTGGAAGCAAGATGCTGTGGGGCCCAACTCGCCCTTTGGAAAGAAGCCTGCACGTTGTGCCTTTCAGCTCTAGGGCAAAGTAGCACACCCAGAGCAGAAGTGCTACTCTGCCAGATCAGGCCTGCAAAGAAACTGCGTTTCACAGGCCTTTGGAAGAGATGTTCCCGGTAGGCTGTAAGAGCACTGTGCAGAGCGAGTTGTTTCTTAGCTTCCCAAAGAGCTGGAAGCAAGATGCTTTGGGGCCCAACTCGCCCTTTGGAAAGAAGACTGCGGGTTGTGCCTTTCAGCTCCAGGGCAATGGAGCACACCCAGAGCAGAAGTTCTACTTCAGCCAGATCAGGCCTGCAAAGAAACTGCGTTTCACAGGCCTTTGTAAGACATGTTGCAGGTAGGCTGGAAGAGCCCTGTGCACAGCAAGCTGTTTCTTAGCTGCTCCAAGAGCTGGAAGCTGGACGCTGAGGTACTAGTCTCCCCTTGGGGAAACAAGGCAGGACTTTGTGCCTTGCATCTCTAGGGCCATGTTGCACACGGCAGAGCAGAAGTCCTACTTCAGCCAGATCAGGCCTGCAAAGAAACTGCGTTTCACAGGCCTTTGGAAGAGATGTTCCCACTAGGCTGTAAGAGCACTGTGCAGAGCGAGTTGTTTCTTAGCTTCCCAAAGAGCTGGAAGCAAGATGCTGTGGGGCCCAACTCGCCCTTTGGAAAGAAGCCTGCACGTTGCGCCTTTCAGCTCTAGGGCAATGTGACACACCCAGAGCAGAAGTTCTACTTCAGCCAGATCAGGCCTGCAAAGAAACTGCGTTTCACAGGCCTTTGTGAGACATGTTGCAGGTAGGCTGGAAGAGCCCTGTGCACAGCAAGCTGTTTCTTAGCTGCTCCAAGAGCTGGAAGCTGGACGCTGAGGTACTAGTCTCCCCTTGGGGAAACAAGGCAGGACTTTGTGCCTTGCATCTCTAGGGCCATGTAGGACCCGGCAGAGCAGAAGTTCTACTTCAGCCAGATCAGGGCTGGGAAGAAACGGCATTTCACAGGCCTTTGTAAGACTCGTTCCCTGTAGGCTGTAAAACACCAGTGCAGAGCAAGTTGTTTCTTAGCTGCCCAAAGAGGTGGAAGCCCCACGCTGTGGGGCCTGTCTGCCCTTGAGGAGTCAAGGCAGGACTTTGAGCCTTGCAACTCTAGGCCGATGTAGGACACGGCATAGCAGCAGTTCTACCTCAGCGAGATAAGGCCTGCAAGGAAACTGTATTTCTCAGGCCTTTGCAAGAGATGTTCCCGGTTGGCTGTAAGAGAGGTCTGCAGAGCGAGTTGTTTCTTAGCTTCCCAAAGAGCTGGAAGCAAGATGCTTTGGGGCCCAACGCGCCCTTTGGAAAGAAGACTGCAGGTTGTGCCTTTCAGCTCCAGGGCAATGTAGCACACCCAGAGCAGAAGTTCTACTTCAGCCAGATCAGGCCTGCAAAGAAACTGCATTTCACAGGCCTTTGGAAGAGATGTTCCCGGTAGGCTGTAAGAGCACTGTGCAGAGCGAGTTGTTTCGTAACTTCCCAAAGAGCTGGAAGCAAGATGCACTGGTGCCCAACTCGCCCTTTGGAAAGAAGCCTGCACGTTGTGCCTTTCAGCTCTAGGGCAATGTGGCACACCCAGAGCAGAAGTTCTACTTCAGCCAGATCAGGCCTGCAAACAAACTGCATTTCACAGGCCTTTGTAAGACATGTTCCCGGTAGGCTGCAAGAGCACTGTGCAGAGCGAGTTGTTTCTTCAGTTCCCAAAGAGTTGCAAGCAAGATGCTTTGGGGCCCAACTCGCCGTTTGGAAAGAAACCTGCACGTTGTGCCTTTCAGCTCTAGGGCAAAGTAGCACACCCAGAGCAGAAGTCCTACTTCAGCCAGATCAGGCCTGCAAAGAAACTGCGTTTCACAGGCCTTTGGAAGAGATGTTCCCACTAGGCTGTAAGAGCACTGTGCAGAGCGAGTTGTTTCTCAGCTTCCCAAAGAGCTGGAAGCAAGATGCTGTGGGGCCCAACTCGCCCTTTGGAAAGAAGCCTGCACGTTGTGCCTTTCAGCTCTAGGGCAAAGTAGCACACCCAGAGCAGAAGTCCTACTTCAGCCAGATCAGGCCTGCAAAGAAACTGCGTTTCACAGGCCTTTGGAAGAGATGTTCCCACTAGGCTGTAAGAGCACTGTGCAGAGCGAGTTGTTTCTTAGCTTCCCAAAGAGCTGGAAGCAAGATGCTGTGGGGCCCAACTCGCCCTTTGGAAAGAAGCCTGCACGTTGTGCCTTTCAGCTCTAGGGCAAAGTAGCACACCCAGAGCAGAAGTCCTACTTCAGCCAGATCAGGCCTGCAAAGAAACTGCGTTTCACAGGCCTTTGGAAGACACCTTCCCGGTAGGCTGTAAGAGCACTGTGCAGAGCGAGTTGTTTCTTAGCTTCCCAAAGAGCTGGAAGCAAGATGCTGTGGGGCCCAACTCGCCCTTTGGAAAGAAGCCTGCACGTTGTGCCTTTCAGCTCTAGGGCAAAGTAGCACACCCAGAGCAGAAGTCCTACTTCAGCCAGATCAGGCCTGCAAAGAAACTGCGCTTCACAGGCCTTTGGAAGAGATGTTCCCACTAGGCTGTAAGAGCACTGTGCAGAGCGAGTTGTTTCTTAGCTTCCCAAAGAGCTGGAAGCAAGATGCTGTGGGGCCCAACTCGCCCTTTGGAAAGAAGCCGGCACGTTGTGCCTTTCAGCTCTAGGGCAAAGTAGCACACCCAGAGCAGAAGTCCTACTTCAGCCAGATCAGGCCTGCAAAGAAACTGCGTTTCACAGGCCTTTGGAAGAGATGTTCCCGGTAGGCTGTAAGAGCACTGTGCAGAGCGAGTTGTTTCTTAGCTTCCCAAAGAGCTGGAAGCAAGATGCTGTGGGGCCCAACTCGCCCTTTGGAAAGAAGCCTGCACGTTGTGCCTTTCAGCTCTAGGGCAAAGTAGCACACCCAGAGCAGAAGTCCTACTTCAGCCAGATCAGGCCTGCAAACAAACTGCGTTTCACAGGCCTTTGTAAGACATGTTCCCGGTAGGCTGCAAGAGCACTGTGCAGAGCGAGTTGTTTCTTCAGTTCCCAAAGAGTTGCAAGCAAGATGCTTTGGGGCCCAACTCGCCGTTTGGAAAGAAACCTGCACGTTGTGCCTTTCAGCTCTAGGGCAAAGTAGCACACCCAGAGCAGAAGTCCTACTTCAGCCAGATCAGGCCTGCAAAGAAACTGCGTTTCACAGGCCTTTGGAAGAGATGTTCCCACTAGGCTGTAAGAGCACTGTGCAGAGCGAGTTGTTTCTCAGCTTCCCAAAGAGCTGGAAGCAAGATGCTGTGGGGCCCAACTCGCCCTTTGGAAAGAAGCCTGCACGTTGTGCCTTTCAGCTCTAGGGCAAAGTAGCACACCCAGAGCAGAAGTCCTACTTCAGCCAGATCAGGCCTGCAAAGAAACTGCGTTTCACAGGCCTTTGGAAGAGATGTTCCCACTAGGCTGTAAGAGCACTGTGCAGAGCGAGTTGTTTCTTAGCTTCCCAAAGAGCTGGAAGCAAGATGCTGTGGGGCCCAACTCGCCCTTTGGAAAGAAGCCTGCACGTTGCGCCTTTCAGCTCTAGGGCAATGTGACACACCCAGAGCAGAAGTTCTACTTCAGCCAGATCAGGCCTGCAAAGAAACTGCGTTTCACAGGCCTTTGTGAGACATGTTGCAGGTAGGCTGGAAGAGCCCTGTGCACAGCAAGCTGTTTCTTAGCTGCTCCAAGAGCTGGAAGCTGGACGCTGAGGTACTAGTCTCCCCTTGGGGAAACAAGGCAGGACTTTGTGCCTTGCATCTCTAGGGCCATGTAGGACCCGGCAGAGCAGAAGTTCTACTTCAGCCAGATCAGGGCTGGGAAGAAACGGCATTTCACAGGCCTTTGTAAGACTCGTTCCCTGTAGGCTGTAAAACACCAGTGCAGAGCAAGTTGTTTCTTAGCTGCCCAAAGAGGTGGAAGCCCCACGCTGTGGGGCCTGTCTGCCCTTGAGGAGTCAAGGCAGGACTTTGAGCCTTGCAACTCTAGGCCGATGTAGGACACGGCATAGCAGCAGTTCTACCTCAGCGAGATAAGGCCTGCAAGGAAACTGTATTTCTCAGGCCTTTGCAAGAGATGTTCCCGGTTGGCTGTAAGAGAGGTCTGCAGAGCGAGTTGTTTCTTAGCTTCCCAAAGAGCTGGAAGCAAGATGCTTTGGGGCCCAACTCGCCCTTTGGAAAGAAGACTGCGGGTTGTGCCTTTCAGCTCCAGGGCAATGTAGCACACCCAGAGCAGAAGTTCTACTTCAGCCAGATCAGGCCTGCAAAGAAACTGCATTTCACAGGCCTTTGGAAGAGATGTTCCCGGTAGGCTGTAAGAGCACTGTGCAGAGCGAGTTGTTTCGTAACTTCCCAAAGAGCTGGAAGCAAGATGCACTGGTGCCCAACTCGCCCTTTGGAAAGAAGCCTGCACGTTGTGCCTTTCAGCTCTAGGGCAATGTGGCACACCCAGAGCAGAAGTTCTACTTCAGCCAGATCAGGCCTGCAAACAAACTGCATTTCACAGGCCTTTGTAAGACATGTTCCCGGTAGGCTGCAAGAGCACTGTGCAGAGCGAGTTGTTTCTTCAGTTCCCAAAGAGTTTCAAGCAAGATGCTTTGGGGCCCAACTCGCCGTTTGGAAAGAAACCTGCACGTTGTGCCTTTCAGCTCTAGGGCAAAGTAGCACACCCAGAGCAGAAGTCCTACTTCAGCCAGATCAGGCCTGCAAAGAAACTGCGTTTCACAGGCCTTTGGAAGAGATGTTCCCACTAGGCTGTAAGAGCACTGAGCAGAGCGAGTTGTTTCTCAGCTTCCCAAAGAGCTGGAAGCAAGATGCTGTGGGGCCCAACTCGCCCTTTGGAAAGAAGCCTGCACGTTGTGCCTTTCAGCTCTAGGGCAAAGTAGCACACCCAGAGCAGAAGTCCTACTTCAGCCAGATCAGGCCTGCAAAGAAACTGCGTTTCACAGGCCTTTGGAAGAGATGTTCCCACTAGGCTGTAAGAGCACTGTGCAGAGCGAGTTGTTTCTTAGCTTCCCAAAGAGCTGGAAGCAAGATGCTGTGGGGCCCAACTCGCCCTTTGGAAAGAAGCCTGCACGTTGTGCCTTTCAGCTCTAGGGCAAAGTAGCACACCCAGAGCAGAAGTCCTACTTCAGCCAGATGAGGCCTGCAAAGAAACTGTGTTTCACAGGCCTTTGGAAGAGATGTTCCCGGTAGGCTGTAAGAGCACTGTGCAGAGCGAGTTGTTTCTTAGCTTCCCAAAGAGCTGGAAGCAAGATGCTGTGGGGCCCAACTCGCCCTTTGGAAAGAAGCCTGCACGTTGTGCCTTTCAGCTCTAGGGCAAAGTAGCACACCCAGAGCAGAAGTCCTACTTCAGCCAGATCAGGCCTGCAAAGAAACTGCGCTTCACAGGCCTTTGGAAGAGATGTTCCCACTAGGCTGTAAGAGCACTGTGCAGAGCGAGTTGTTTCTTAGCTTCCCAAAGAGCTGGAAGCAAGATGCTGTGGGGCCCAACTCGCCCTTTGGAAAGAAGCCGGCACGTTGTGCCTTTCAGCTCTAGGGCAAAGTAGCACACCCAGAGCAGAAGTCCTACTTCAGCCAGATCAGGCCTGCAAAGAAACTGCGTTTCACAGGCCTTTGGAAGAGATGTTCCCGGTAGGCTGTAAGAGCACTGTGCAGAGCGAGTTGTTTCTTAGCTTCCCAAAGAGCTGGAAGCAAGATGCTGTGGGGCCCAACTCGCCCTTTGGAAAGAAGCCTGCACGTTGTGCCTTTCAGCTCTAGGGCAAAGTAGCACACCCAGAGCAGAAGTCCTACTTCAGCCAGATCAGGCCTGCAAACAAACTGCGTTTCACAGGCCTTTGTAAGACATGTTCCCGGTAGGCTGCAAGAGCACTGTGCAGAGCGAGTTGTTTCTTCAGTTCCCAAAGAGTTGCAAGCAAGATGCTTTGGGGCCCAACTCGCCGTTTGGAAAGAAACCTGCACGTTGTGCCTTTCAGCTCTAGGGCAAAGTAGCACACCCAGAGCAGAAGTCCTACTTCAGCCAGATCAGGCCTGCAAAGAAACTGCGTTTCACAGGCCTTTGGAAGAGATGTTCCCACTAGGCTGTAAGAGCACTGTGCAGAGCGAGTTGTTTCTCAGCTTCCCAAAGAGCTGGAAGCAAGATGCTGTGGGGCCCAACTCGCCCTTTGGAAAGAAGCCTGCACGTTGTGCCTTTCAGCTCTAGGGCAAAGTAGCACACCCAGAGCAGAAGTCCTACTTCAGCCAGATCAGGCCTGCAAAGAAACTGCGTTTCACAGGCCTTTGGAAGAGATGTTCCCACTAGGCTGTAAGAGCACTGCGCAGAGCGAGTTGTTTCTCAGCTTCCCAAAGAGCTGGAAGCAAGATGCTGTGGGGCCCAACTCGCCCTTTGGAAAGAAGCCTGCACGTTGTGCCTTTCAGCTCTAGGGCAAAGTAGCACACCCAGAGCAGAAGTCCTACTTCAGCCAGATCAGGCCTGCAAAGAAACTGCGTTTCACAGGCCTTTGGAAGAGATGTTCCCACTAGGCTGTAAGAGCACTGCGCAGAGCGAGTTGTTTCTCAGCTTCCCAAAGAGCTGGAAGCAAGATGCTGTGGGGCCCAACTCGCCCTTTGGAAAGAAGCCTGCACGTTGTGCCTTTCAGCTCTAGGGCAAAGTAGCACACCCAGAGCAGAAGTCCTACTTCAGCCAGATCAGGCCTGCAAAGAAACTGCGTTTCACAGGCCTTTGGAAGACATCTTCCCGGTAGGCTGTAAGAGCACTGTGCAGAGCGAGTTGTTTCTTAGCTTCCCAAAGAGCTGGAAGCAAGATGCTGTGGGGCCCAACTCGCCCTTTGGAAAGAAGCCTGCACGTTGCGCCTTTCAGCTCTGGGGCAATGTGACACACCCAGAGCAGAAGTTCTACTTCAGCCAGATCAGGCCTGCAAAGAAACTGCGTTTCATAGGCCTTTGTGAGACATGTTGCAGGTAGGCTGGAAGAGCCCTGTGCACAGCAAGCTGTTTCTTAGCTGCTCCAAGAGCTGGAAGCTGGACGCTGAGGTACTAGTCTCCCCTTGGGGAAACAAGGCAGGACTTTGTGCCTTGCATCTCTAGGGCCATGTAGGACCCGGCAGAGCAGAAGTTCTACTTCAGCCAGATCAGGGCTGGGAAGAAACGGCATTTCACAGGCCTTTGTAAGACTCGTTCCCTGTAGGCTGTAAAACACCAGTGCAGAGCAAGTTGTTTCTTAGCTGCCCAAAGAGGTGGAAGCCCCACGCTGTGGGGCCTGTCTGCCCTTGAGGAGTCAAGGCAGGACTTTGAGCCTTGCAACTCTAGGCCGATGTAGGACACGGCATAGCAGCAGTTCTACCTCAGCGAGATAAGGCCTGCAAGGAAACTGTATTTCTCAGGCCTTTGCAAGAGATGTTCCCGGTTGGCTGTAAGAGAGGTCTGCAGAGCGAGTTGTTTCTTAGCTTCCCAAAGAGCTGGAAGCAAGATGCTGTGGGGCCCAACTCGCCCTTTGGAAAGAAGACTGCAGGTTGTGCCTTTCAGCTCTAGGGCAATGTAGCACACCCAGAGCAGAAGTTCTACTTCAGCCAGATCAGGCCTGCAAAGAAACTGCGTTTCACAGGCCTTTGGAAGAGATGTTCCCGGTAGGCTGTAAGAGCACTGTGCAGAGCGAGTTGTTTCGTAACTTCCCAAAGAGCTGGAAGCAAGATGCAGTGGTGCCCAACTCGCCCTTTGGAAAGAAGCCTGCACGTTGTGCCTTTCAGCTCTAGGGCAATGTGGCACACCCAGAGCAGAAGTTCTACTTCAGCCAGATCAGGCCTGCAAAGAAACTGCGTTTCACAGGCCTTTGTAAGAGATGTTCCCGGTAGGCTGCAAGAGCACTGTGCAGAGCGAGTTGTTTCTTCAGCTTCCCAAAGAGTTGCAAGCAAGATGCTTTGGGGCGTAACTCGCCGTTTGGAAAGAATCCTGCACGTTGTGCCTTTCAGCTCTAGGGCAAAGTAGCACACCCAGAGCAGAAGTCCTACTTCAGCCAGATCAGGCCTGCAAAGAAACTGCGTTTCACAGGCCTTTGGAAGAGATGTTCCCACTAGGCTGTAAGAGCACTGTGCAGAGCGAGTTGTTTCTCAGCTTCCCAAAGAGCTGGAAGCAAGATGCTGTGGGGCCCAACTCGCCCTTTGGAAAGAAGCCTGCACGTTGTGCCTTTCAGCTCTAGGGCAAAGTAGCACACCCAGAGCAGAAGTCCTACTTCAGCCAGATCAGGCCTGCAAAGAAACTGCGTTTCACAGGCCTTTGGAAGAGATGTTCCCACTAGGCTGTAAGAGCACTGTGCAGAGCGAGTTGTTTCTTAGCTTCCCAAAGAGCTGGAAGCAAGATGCTGTGGGGCCCAACTCGCCCTTTGGAAAGAAGCCTGCACGTTGTGCCTTTCAGCTCTAGGGCAAAGTAGCACACCCAGAGCAGAAGTCCTACTTCAGCCAGATCAGGCCTGCAAAGAAACTGCGTTTCACAGGCCTTTGGAAGAGATGTTCCCGGTAGGCTGTAAGAGCACTGTGCAGAGCGAGTTGTTTCTTAGCTTCCCAAAGAGCTGGAAGCAAGATGCTGTGGGGCCCAACTCGCCCTTTGGAAAGAAGCCTGCACGTTGTGCCTTTCAGCTCTAGGGCAAAGTAGCACACCCAGAGCAGAAGTCCTACTTCAGCCAGATCAGGCCTGCAAAGAAACTGCGTTTCACAGGCCTTTGGAAGAGATGTTCCCACTAGGCTGTAAGAGCACTGTGCAGAGCGAGTTGTTTCTTAGCTTCCCAAAGAGCTGGAAGCAAGATGCTGTGGGGCCCAACTCGCCCTTTGGAAAGAAGCCGGCACGTTGTGCCTTTCAGCTCTAGGGCAAAGTAGCACACCCAGAGCAGAAGTCCTACTTCAGCCAGATCAGGCCTGCAAAGAAACTGCGTTTCACAGGCCTTTGGAAGAGATGTTCCCGGTAGGCTGTAAGAGCACTGTGCAGAGCGAGTTGTTTCTTAGCTTCCCAAAGAGCTGGAAGCAAGATGCTGTGGGGCCCAACTCGCCCTTTGGAAAGAAGCCTGCACGTTGCGCCTTTCAGCTCTGGGGCAAAGTGGCACACCCAGAGCAGAAGTTCTACTTCAGCCAGATCAGGCCTGCAAAGAAACTGCGTTTCATAGGCCTTTGTGAGACATGTTCCAGGTAGGCTGGAAGAGCCCTGTGCACAGCAAGCTGTTTCTTAGCTGCTCCAAGAGCTGGAAGCTGGACGCTGAGGTACTAGTCTCCCCTTGGGGAAACAAGGCAGGACTTTGTGCCTTGCATCTCTAGGGCCATGTAGGACCCGGCAGAGCAGAAGTTCTACTTCAGCCAGATCAGGGCTGGGAAGAAACGGCATTTCACAGGCCTTTGTAAGAGCTGTTCCCTGTAGGCTGTAAAACACCAGTGCAGAGCAAGTTGTTTCTTAGCTGCCCAAAGAGGTGGAAGCCCCACGCTGTGGGGCCTGTCTGCCCTTGAGGAGTCAAGGCAGGACTTTGAGCCTTGCAACTCTAGGCCGATGTAGGACACGGCATAGCAGCAGTTCTACCTCAGCGAGATCAGGCCTGCAAGGAAACTGTATTTCTCAGGCCTTTGCAAGAGATGTTCCCGGTAGGCTGTAAGAGAGGTCTGCAGAGCGAGTTGTTTCTTAGCTTCCCAAAGAGCTGGAAGCAAGATGCTTTGGGGCCCAACTCGCCCTTTGGAAAGAAGCCTGCAGGTTGTGCCTTTCAGCTCTAGGGCAATGTAGCACACCCAGAGCAGAAGTTCTACTTCAGCCAGATCAGGCCTGCAAAGAAACTGCGTTTCACAGGCCTTTGGAAGAGATGTTCCCGGTAGGCTGTAAGAGCACTGTGCAGAGCGAGTTGTTTCGTAGCTTCCCAAAGAGCTGGAAGCAAGATGCTGTGGGGCCCAACTCGCCCTTTGGAAAGAAGCCTGCACGTTGTGCCTTTCAGCTCTAGGGCAAAGTAGCACACCCAGAGCAGAAGTGCTACTTCAGCCAGATCAGGCCTGCAAAGAAACTGCGTTTCACAGGCCTTTGGAAGAGATGTTCCCACTAGGCTGTAAGAGCACTGTGCAGAGCGAGTTGTTTCTTAGCTTCCCAAAGAGCTGGAAGCAAGATGCTGTGGGGCCCAACTCGCCCTTTGGAAAGAAGCCTGCACGTTGCGCCTTTCAGCTCTGGGGCAATGTGACACACCCAGAGCAGAAGTTCTACTTCAGCCAGATCAGGCCTGCAAAGAAACTGCGTTTCACAGGCCTTTGTGAGACATGTTGCAGGTAGGCTGGAAGAGCCCTGTGCACAGCAAGCTGTTTCTTAGCTGCTCCAAGAGCTGGAAGCTGGACGCTGAGGTACTAGTCTCCCCTTGGGGAAACAAGGCAGGACTTTGTGCCTTGCATCTCTAGGGCCATGTAGGACCCGGCAGAGCAGAAGTTCTACTTCAGCCAGATCAGGGCTGGGAAGAAACGGCATTTCACAGGCCTTTGTAAGACTCGTTCCCTGTAGGCTGTAAAACACCAGTGCAGAGCAAGTTGTTTCTTAGCTGCCCAAAGAGGTGGAAGCCCCACGCTGTGGGGCCTGTCTGCCCTTGAGGAGTCAAGGCAGGACTTTGAGCCTTGCAACTCTAGGCCGATGTAGGACACGGCATAGCAGCAGTTCTACCTCAGCGAGATAAGGCCTGCAAGGAAACTGTATTTCTCAGGCCTTTGCAAGAGATGTTCCCGGTTGGCTGTAAGAGAGGTCTGCAGAGCGAGTTGTTTCTTAGCTTCCCAAAGAGCTGGAAGCAAGATGCTCTGGGGCCCAACTCGCCCTTTGGATAGAAGACTGCAGGTTGTGCCTTTCAGCTCCAGGGCAATGTAGCACACCCAGAGCAGAAGTTCTACTTCAGCCAGATCAGGCCTGCAAAGAAACTGCATTTCACAGGCCTTTGGAAGAGATGTTCCCGGTAGGCTGTAAGAGCACTGAGCAGAGCGAGTTGTTTCGTAACTTCCCAAAGAGCTGGAAGCAAGATGCTGTGGGGCCCAACTCGCCCTTTGGAAAGAAGCCTGCACGTTGTGCCTTTCAGCTCTAGGGCAAAGTAGCACACCCAGAGCAGAAGTGCTACTTCAGCCAGATCAGGCCTGCAAAGAAACTGCGTTTCACAGGCCTTTGGAAGAGATGTTCCCACTAGGCTGTAAGAGCACTGTGCAGAGCGAGTTGTTTCTTAGCTTCCCAAAGAGCTGGAAGCAAGATGCTGTGGGGCCCAACTCGCCCTTTGGAAAGAAGCCTGCACGTTGCGCCTTTCAGCTCTGGGGCAATGTGACACACCCAGAGCAGAAGTTCTACTTCAGCCAGATCAGGCCTGCAAAGGAACTGCGTTTCACAGGCCTTTGTGAGACATGTTGCAGGTAGGCTGGAAGAGCCCTGTGCACAGCAAGCTGTTTCTTAGCTGCTCCAAGAGCTGGAAGCTGGACGCTGAGGTACTAGTCTCCCCTTGGGGAAACAAGGCAGGACTTTGTGCCTTGCATCTCTAGGGCCATGTAGGACCCGGCAGAGCAGAAGTTCTACTTCAGCCAGATCAGGGCTGGGAAGAAACGGCATTTCACAGGCCTTTGTAAGACTCGTTCCCTGTAGGCTGTAAAACACCAGTGCAGAGCAAGTTGTTTCTTAGCTGCCCAAAGAGGTGGAAGCCCCACGCTGTGGGGCCTGTCTGCCCTTGAGGAGTCAAGGCAGGACTTTGAGCCTTGCAACTCTAGGCCGATGTAGGACACGGCATAGCAGCAGTTCTACCTCAGCGAGATAAGGCCTCCAAGGAAACTGTATTTCTCAGGCCTTTGGAAGAGATGTTCCCGGTAGGCTGTAAGAGCACTGTGCAGAGCGAGTTGTTTCGTAACTTCCCAAAGAGCTGGAAGCAAGATGCACTGGGGCCCAACTCGCCCTTTGGAAAGAAGCCTGCACGTTGTGCCTTTCAGCTCTAGGGCAATGTGGCACACCCAGAGCAGAAGTTCTACTTCAGCCAGATCAGGCCTGCAAAGAAACTGTGTTTCACAGGCCTTTTTAAGAGATGTTCCCGGTAGGCTGTAAGAGCACTGTGCAGAGCGAGTTGTTTCTTAGCTTCCCAAAGGGCTGGTAGCAAGATGCTTTTGGGCCCAACTCACCCATTGGAAAGAAGCCTGCACGTTGCGCCTTTCAGCTCTAGGGCAATGTGGCTCACCCAGAGCAGAAGTTCTACTTCAGCCAGATCAGGCCTGCAAAGAAACTGCGTTTCACAGGCCTTTGTAAGACATGTTCCAGGGAGGCTGGAAGAGACCTGTGCACAGCAAGCTGTTTTTTAGCTGCTCCAAGAGCTGGATGCTGGACGCTGAGGTACTAGTCTCCCCTTGGGAAACAAGGCAGGACTTTGTGCCTTGCATCTCTAGGGCCATGTTGCACACGGCAGAGCAGAAGTTCTACTTCAGCCAGATCAGGGCTGGGAAGAAACTGCGTTTCACAGTCCGTTTTAAGACATGTTCCCAGTAGGCTGTAAGAGCCCAATGCAGAGCGAGTTGTTTCTTAGCTGCCGAAAGAGCTGGATGCTGGACTTGAGGGACTTGTCTACCCTTGTGGAATCAAGGCAGGACTTTGTGACTTGCAGCTCTATCGCCATGTAGGACCCGGCAGAGCAGAAGTTCTACTTCAGCCAGATCAGGGCTGGGAAGAAACTGCGTTTCACAGGCCTTTGTAAGACTCGTTCCCTGTAGGCTGTAAAACACCAGTGCAGAGCAAGTTGTTTCTTAGCTGCCCAAAGAGCTGGAAGCCCCACGCTCTGGTGCCTGTCTGCCCTTGAGGACACAAGGCAGGACTTTGTGCCTTGCAGCTCTAGGCCCATGTAAGACACGGCATAGCAGAAGTTCTACTTCAGCGAGATCAGGCCTGGGAAGAAACTGCGTTTCACAGGCCTTTGTCAGACATGTTCCAGGGAGGCTGGAAGAGCCCTGTGCACAGCAAGCTGTTTCTTAGCTGCTCCAAGAGCTGGAAGCTGGACGCTGAGGTACTAGTCTCCCCTTGGGGAAACAAGGCAGGACTTTGTGCCTTGCATCTCTAGGGCCATGTTGCACACGGCAGAGCAGAAGTTCTACTTCAGCCAGATCAGGCCTGCAAAGAAACTGCGTTTCGCAGGCCTTTGTAAGAGATGTTCCCTGTAGGCTGTAAAACACCAGTGCAGAGCAAGTTGTTTCTTAGCTGCCCAAAGAGGTGGAAGCCGCACGCTGTGGGGCCTGTCTGCCCTTGAGGAGTCAAGGCAGGACTTTGAGCCTTGCAACTCTAGGCCGATGTAGGACACGGCATAGCAGCAGTTCTACCTCAGCGAGATAAGGCCTGCAAGGAAACTGTATTTCTCAGGCCTTTGTAAGAGATGTTCCCTGTAGGCTGTAAGAGCACTGGGCAGAGCAAATTGTTTCTCAGCTTCCCAAACAGCTGGAATCAAGATGCTTTGGGGCCCAACTCGCCCTTTGGAAAGAAGCCTGCACGTTGCGCCTTTCAGCTCTAGGACAATGTGACACACCCAGAGCAGAAGTTCTACTTCAGCCAGATCAGGCCTGCAAAGAAACTGCGTTTCACAGGCCTTTGTAAGACATGTTGCAGGTAGTATGGAAGAGCCCTGTGCACAGCAAGCTGTTTCTTAGCTGCTCCAAGAGCTGGAAGCTGGACGCTGAGGTACTAGTCTCCCCTTGGGGAAACAAGGCAGGACTTTGGGCCTTGCATCTCTAGGGCCATGTTGCACACGGCAGAGCAGAAGTCCTACTTCAGCCAGATCAGGCCTGCAAAGAAACTGCGTTTCACAGGCCTTTGGAAGAGATGTTCACGGTAGGCTGTAAGAGCACTGTGCAGAGCGAGTTGTTTCTTAGCTTCCCAAAGAGCTGGAAGCAAGATGCTGTGGGGCCCAACTCGCCCTTTGGAAAGAAGCCTGCACGTTGTGCCTTTCAGCTCTAGGGCAAAGTAGCACACCCAGAGCAGAAGTGCTACTTCAGCCAGATCAGGCCTGCAAAGAAACTGCGTTTCACAGGCCTTTGGAAGAGATGTTCCCACTAGGCTGTAAGAGCACTGTGCAGAGCGAGTTGTTTCTTAGCTTCCCAAAGAGCTGGAAGCAAGATGCTGTGGGGCTGAACTCGCCCTTTGGAAAGAAGCCTGCACGTTGTGCCTTTCAGCTCTAGGGCAAAGTAGCACACCCAGAGCAGAAGTCCTACTTCAGCCAGATCAGGCCTGCAAAGAAACTGTGTTTCACAGGCCTTTGGAAGAGATGTTTCCACTAGGCTGTAAGAGCACTGTGCAGAGCGAGTTGTTTCTTAGCTTCCCAAAGAGCTGGAAGCAAGATGCTGTGGGGTCCAACTCGCCCTTTGGAAAGAAGCCTGCACGTTGTGCCTTTCAGCTCTAGGGCAAAGTAGCACACCCAGAGCAGAAGTCCTACTTCAGCCAGATCAGGCCTGCAAAGAAACTGCGTTTCACAGGCCTTTGGAAGAGATGTTCCCGGTAGGCTGTAAGAGCACTGTGCAGAGCGAGTTGTTTCTTAGCTTCCCAAAGAGCTGGAAGCAAGATGCTGTGGGGCCCAACTCGCCCTTTGGAAAGAAGCCTGCACGTTGTGCCTTTCAGCTCTAGGGCAAAGTAGCACACCCAGAGCAGAAGTCCTACTTCAGCCAGATCAGGCCTGCAAAGAAACTGCGCTTCACAGGCCTTTGGAAGAGATGTTCCCACTAGGCTGTAAGAGCACTGTGCAGAGCGAGTGGTTTCTTAGCTTCCCAAAGAGCTGGAAGCAAGATGCTGTGGGGACCAACTCGCCCTTTGGAAAGAAGCCTGCACGTTGTGTCTTTCAGAACTAGGGCAAAGTAGCACACCCAGAGCAGAAGTCCTACTTCAGCCAGATCAGGCCTGCAAAGAAACTGCGTTTCACAGGCCTTTGGAAGAGATGTTCCCGGTAGGCTGTAAGAGCACTGTGCAGAGCGAGTTGTTTCTTAGCTTCCCAAAGAGCTGGAAGCAAGATGCTGTGGGGCCCAACTCGCCCTTTGGAAAGAAGCCTGCACGTTGTGCCTTTCAGCTCTAGGGCAAAGTAGCACACCCAGAGCAGAAGTCCTACTTCAGCCAGATCAGGCCTGCAAAGAAACTGCGTTTCACAGGCCTTTGGAAGAGATGTTCCCGGTAGGCTGTAAGAGCACTGTGCAGAGCGAGTTGTTTCTTAGCTTCCCAAAGAGCTGGAAGCAAGATGCTGTGGGGCCCAACTCGCCCTTTGGAAAGAAGCCTGCACGTTGTGCCTTTCAGCTCTAGGGCAAAGTAGCACACCCAGAGCAGAAGTGCTACTTCAGCCAGATCAGGCCTGCAAAGAAACTGCGTTTCACAGGCCTTTGGAAGAGATGTTCCCGGTAGGCTGTAAGAGCACTGTGCAGAGCGAGTTGTTTCTTAGCTTCCCAAAGAGCTGGAAGCAAGATGCTGTGGGGCCCAACTCGCCCTTTGGAAAGAAGCCTGCACGTTGTGCCTTTCAGCTCTAGGGCAAAGTAGCACACCCAGAGCAGAAGTCCTACTTCAGCCAGATCAGGCCTGCAAAGAAACTGCGTTTCACAGGCCTTTGGAAGAGATGTTCCCGGTAGGCTGTAAGAGCACTGTCCAGAGCGAGTTGTTTCTTAGCTTCCCAAAGAGCTGGAAGCAAGATGCTGTGGGGCCCAACTCGCCCTTTGGAAAGAAGCCTGCACGTTGTGCCTTTCAGCTCTAGGGCAAAGTAGCACACCCAGAGCAGAAGTCCTACTTCAGCCAGATCAGGCCTGCAAAGAAACTGCGTTTCACAGGCCTTTGGAAGACATGTTCCCGGTAGGCTGTAAGAGCACTGTGCAGAGCGAGTTGTTTCTTAGCTTCCCAAAGAGCTGGAAGCAAGATGCTGTGGGGCCCAACTCGCCCTTTGGAAAGAAGCCTGCACGTTGTGCCTTTCAGCTCTAGGGCAAAGTAGCACACCCAGAGCAGAAGTCCTACTTCAGCCAGATCAGGCCTGCAAAGAAACTGCGTTTCACAGGCCTTTGGAAGAGATGTTCCCGGTAGGCTGTAAGAGCACTGTGCAGAGCGAGTTGTTTCTTAGCTTCCCAAAGAGCTGGAAGCAAGATGCTGTGGGGCCCAACTCGCCCTTTGGAAAGAAGCCTGCACGTTGTGCCTTTCAGCTCTAGGGCAAAGTAGCACACCCAGAGCAGAAGTCCTACTTCAGCCAGATCAGGCCTGCAAAGGAACTGCGTTTCACAGGCCTTTGGAAGAGATGTTCCCGGTAGGCTGTAAGAGCACTGTGCAGAGCGAGTTGTTTCTTAGCTTCCCAAAGAGCTGGAAGCAAGATGCTGTGGGGCCCAACTCGCCCTTTGGAAAGAAGCCTGCACGTTGTGCCTTTCAGCTCTAGGGCAAAGTAGCACACCCAGAGCAGAAGTCCTACTTCAGCCAGATCAGGCCTGCAAAGAAACTGCGTTTCACAGGCCTTTGTAAGACATGTTGCAGGTAGGCTGGAAGAGCCCTGTGCACAGCAAGCTGTTTCTTAGCTGCTCCAAGAGCTGGAAGCTGGACGCTGAGGTACTAGTCTCCCCTTGGGGAAACAAGGCAGGACTTTGGGCCTTGCATCTCTAGGGCCATGTTGCACACGGCAGAGCAGAAGTTCTACTTCAGCCAGATCAGGCCTGCAAAGAAACTGCGTTTCGCAGGCCTTTGTAAGAGATGTTCCCTGTAGGCTGTAAAACACCAGTGCAGAGCAAGTTGTTTCTTAGCTGCACAAAGAGGTGGAAGCCGCACGCTGTGGGGCCTGTCTGCCCTTGAGGAGTCAAGGCAGGACTTTGAGCCTTGCAACTCTAGGCCGATGTAGGACACGGCATAGCAGCAGTTCTACCTCAGCGAGATAAGGCCTGCAAGGAAACTGTATTTCTCAGGCCTTTGCAAGAGATGTTCCTGGTTGGCTGTAAGAGAGGTCTGCAGAGCGAGTTGTTTCTTAGCTTCCCAAAGAGCTGGAAGCAAGATGCTGTGGGGCCCAACTCGCCCTTTGGAAAGAAGCCTGCACGTTGTGCCTTTCAGCTCTAGGGCAAAGTAGCACACCCAGAGCAGAAGTCCTACTTCAGCCAGATCAGGCCTGCAAAGAAACTGCGTTTCACAGGCCTTTGGAAGAGATGTTCCCACTAGGCTGTAAGAGCACTGTGCAGAGCGAGTTGTTTCTTAACTTCCCAAAGAGCTGGAAGCAAGATGCTGTGGGGCCCAACTCGCCCTTTGGAAAGAAGCCTGCACGTTGTGCCTTTCAGCTCTAGGGCAAAGTAGCACACCCAGAGCAGAAGTCCTACTTCAGCCAGATCAGGCCTGCAAAGAAACTGCGTTTCACAGGCCTTTGGAAGAGATGTTCCCACTAGGCTGTAAGAGCACTGTGCAGAGCGAGTTGTTTCTTAGCTTCCCAAAGAGCTGGAAGCAAGATGCTGTGGGGCCCAACTCGCCCTTTGGAAAGAAGCCTGCACGTTGTGCCTTTCAGCTCTAGGGCAAAGTAGCACACCCAGAGCAGAAGTCCTACTTCAGCCAGATCAGGCCTGCAAAGAAACTGCGTTTCACAGGCCTTTGGAAGAGATGTTCCCACTAGGCTGTAAGAGCACTGTGCAGAGCGAGTTGTTTCTTAGCTTCCCAAAGAGCTGGAAGCAAGATGCTGTGGGGCCCAACTCGCCCTTTGGAAAGAAGCCTGCACGTTGTGCCTTTCAGCTCTAGGGCAAAGTAGCACACCCAGAGCAGAAGTCCTACTTCAGCCAGATCAGGCCTGCAAAGAAACTGCGTTTCACAGGCCTTTGGAAGAGATGTTCCCACTAGGCTGTAAGAGCACTGTGCAGAGCGAGTTGTTTCTTAGCTTCCCAAAGAGCTGGAAGCAAGATGCTGTGGGGCCCAACTCGCCCTTTGGAAAGAAGCCTGCACGTTGTGCCTTTCAGCTCTAGGGCAAAGTAGCACACCCAGAGCAGAAGTCCTACTTCAGCCAGATCAGGCCTGCAAAGAAACTGCGTTTCACAGGCCTTTGGAAGAGATGTTCCCGGTAGGCTGTAAGAGCACTGTGCAGAGCGAGTTGTTTCTTAGCTTCCCAAAGAGCTGGAAGCAAGATGCTGTGGGGCCCAACTCGCCCTTTGGAAAGAAGCCTGCACGTTGTGCCTTTCAGCTCTAGGGCAAAGTAGCACACCCAGAGCAGAAGTCCTACTTCAGCCAGATCAGGCCTGCAAAGAAACTGCGTTTCACAGGCCTTTGGAAGAGATGTTCCCGGTAGGCTGTAAGAGCACTGTGCAGAGCGAGTTGTTTCTTAGCTTCCCAAAGAGCTGGAAGCAAGATGCTGTGGGGCCCAACTCGCCCTTTGGAAAGAAGCCTGCACGTTGTGCCTTTCAGCTCTAGGGCAAAGTAGCACACCCAGAGCAGAAGTCCTACTTCAGCCAGATCAGGCCTGCAAAGAAACTGCGTTTCACAGGCCTTTGGAAGAGATGTTCCCGGTAGGCTGTAAGAGCACTGTGCAGAGCGAGTTGTTTCTTAGCTTCCCAAAGAGCTGGAAGCAAGATGCTGTGGGGCCCAACTCGCCCTTTGGAAAGAAGCCTGCACGTTGTGCCTTTCAGCTCTAGGGCAAAGTAGCACACCCAGAGCAGAAGTCCTACTTCAGCCAGATCAGGCCTGCAAAGAAACTGCGTTTCACAGGCCTTTGGAAGAGATGTTCCCGGTAGGCTGTAAGAGCACTGTCCAGAGCGAGTTGTTTCTTAGCTTCCCAAAGAGCTGGAAGCAAGATGCTGTGGGGCCCAACTCGCCCTTTGGAAAGAAGCCTGCACGTTGTGCCTTTCAGCTCTAGGGCAAAGTAGCACACCCAGAGCAGAAGTCCTACTTCAGCCAGATCAGGCCTGCAAAGAAACTGCGTTTCACAGGCCTTTGGAAGACATGTTCCCGGTAGGCTGTAAGAGCACTGTGCAGAGCGAGTTGTTTCTTAGCTTCCCAAAGAGCTGGAAGCAAGATGCTGTGGGGCCCAACTCGCCCTTTGGAAAGAAGCCTGCACGTTGTGCCTTTCAGCTCTAGGGCAAAGTAGCACACCCAGAGCAGAAGTCCTACTTCAGCCAGATCAGGCCTGCAAAGAAACTGCGTTTCACAGGCCTTTGGAAGAGATGTTCCCGGTAGGCTGTAAGAGCACTGTGCAGAGCGAGTTGTTTCTTAGCTTCCCAAAGAGCTGGAAGCAAGATGCTGTGGGGCCCAACTCGCCCTTTGGAAAGAAGCCTGCACGTTGTGCCTTTCAGCTCTAGGGCAAAGTAGCACACCCAGAGCAGAAGTCCTACTTCAGCCAGATCAGGCCTGCAAAGGAACTGCGTTTCACAGGCCTTTGGAAGAGATGTTCCCGGTAGGCTGTAAGAGCACTGTGCAGAGCGAGTTGTTTCTTAGCTTCCCAAAGAGCTGGAAGCAAGATGCTGTGGGGCCCAACTCGCCCTTTGGAAAGAAGCCTGCACGTTGTGCCTTTCAGCTCTAGGGCAAAGTAGCACACCCAGAGCAGAAGTCCTACTTCAGCCAGATCAGGCCTGCAAAGAAACTGCGTTTCACAGGCCTTTGTAAGACATGTTGCAGGTAGGCTGGAAGAGCCCTGTGCACAGCAAGCTGTTTCTTAGCTGCTCCAAGAGCTGGAAGCTGGACGCTGAGGTACTAGTCTCCCCTTGGGGAAACAAGGCAGGACTTTGGGCCTTGCATCTCTAGGGCCATGTTGCACACGGCAGAGCAGAAGTTCTACTTCAGCCAGAGCAGGCCTGCAAAGAAACTGCGTTTCGCAGGCCTTTGTAAGAGATGTTCCCTGTAGGCTGTAAAACACCAGTGCAGAGCAAGTTGTTTCTTAGCTGCCCAAAGAGGTGGAAGCCGCACGCTGTGGGGCCTGTCTGCCCTTGAGGAGTCAAGGCAGGACTTTGAGCCTTGCAACTCTAGGCCGATGTAGGACACGGCATAGCAGCAGTTCTACCTCAGCGAGATAAGGCCTGCAAGGAAACTGTATTTCTCAGGCCTTTGCAAGAGATGTTCCCGGTTGGCTGTAAGAGAGGTCTGCAGAGCGAGTTGTTTCTTAGCTTCCCAAAGAGCTGGAAGCAAGAGGCTCTGGGGCCCAACTCGCCCTTTGGAAAGAAGGCTGCACGTTGTGCCTTTCACCTCTAGGGCAATGTGGCACACCCAGAGCAGAAGTTCTACTTCAGCCAGATCAGGCCTGCAAACAAACTGCATTTCACAGGCCTTTGGAAGAGATGTTCCCGGTAGGCTGTAAGAGCACTGTGCAGAGCGAGTTGTTTCTTCAGCTTCCCAAAGAGTTGCAAGCAAGATGCTTTGGGGCCCAACTCGCCCTTTGGAAAGAAGCCTGCACGTTGTGCCTTTCAGCTCTAGGGCAAAGTAGCACACCCAGAGCAGAAGTCCTACTTCAGCCAGATCAGGCCTGCAAAGAAACTGCGTTTCACAGGCCTTTGGAAGAGATGTTCCCACTAGGCTGTAAGAGCACTGTGCAGAGCGAGTTGTTTCTCAGCTTCCCAAAGAGCTGGAAGCAAGATGCTGTGGGGCCCAACTCGCCCTTTGGAAAGAAGCCTGCACGTTGTGCCTTTCAGCTCTAGGGCAAAGTAGCACACCCAGAGCAGAAGTCCTACTTCAGCCAGATCAGGCCTGCAAAGAAACTGCGTTTCACAGGCCTTTGGAAGAGATGTTCCCAGGTAGGCTGTAAGAGCACTGTGCAGAGCGAGTTGTTTCTTAGCTTCTCCAAAGAGCTGGAAGCAAGATGCTGTGGGGCCCAATCTCGCCCTTGTGGAAAGAAGCCTGCACGTTGTGCCTTTCAGCTCTAGGGCAATGTAGCACACGCCAGAGCAGAAGTCCTACTTCAGCCAGATCAGGCCTGCAAAGAAACTGCGTTTCACAGGCCTTTGGAAGAGATGTTCCCGGTAGGCTGTAAGAGCACTGTGCAGAGCGAGTTGTTTCTTAGCTTCCCAAAGAGCTGGAAGCAAGATGCTGTGGGGCCCAACTCGCCCTTTGGAAAGAAGCCTGCACGTTGTGCCTTTCAGCTCTAGGGCAAAGTAGCACACCCAGAGCAGAAGTCCTACTTCAGCCAGATCAGGCCTGCAAAGAAACTGCGTTTCACAGGCCTTTGGAAGAGATGTTCCCACTAGGCTGTAAGAGCACTGTGCAGAGCGAGTTGTTTCTTAGCTTCCCAAAGAGCTGGAAGCAAGATGCTGTGGGGCCCAACTCGCCCTTTGGAAAGAAGCCTGCACGTTGTGCCTTTCAGCTCTAGGGCAAAGTAGCACACCCAGAGCAGAAGTCCTACATCAGCCAGATCAGGCCTGCAAAGAAACTGCGTTTCACAGGCCTTTGGAAGAGATGTTCCCACTAGGCTGTAAGAGCACTGTGCAGAGCGAGTTGTTTCTTAGCTTCCCAAAGAGCTGGAAGCAAGATGCTGTGGGGCCCAACTCGCCCTTTGGAAAGAAGCCTGCACGTTGTGCCTTTCAGCTCTAGGGCAAAGTAGCACACCCAGAGCAGAAGTCCTACTTCAGCCAGATCAGGCCTGCAAAGAAACTGTGTTTCACAGGCCTTTGGAAGAGATGTTCCCACTAGGCTGTAAGAGCACTGTGCAGAGCGAGTTGTTTCTTAGCTTCCCAAAGAGCTGGAAGCAAGATGCTGTGGGGCCCAACTCGCCCTTTGGAAAGAAGCCTGCACGTTGCGCCTTTCAGCTCTAGGGCAATGTGGCACACCCAGAGCAGAAGTGCTACTTCAGCCAGATCAGGCCTGCAAAGAAACTGCGTTTCACAGGACTTTGGAAGAGATGTTCCAGGTAGGCTGTAAGAGCCCTGTGCAGAGCGAGTTGTTTCTTAGCTTCTCAAAGAGCTGGAAGCAGGATGCTGTGGGGCCCGACTCGCCCTTTGGAAAGAAGGCAGGACGTTGTGCCTTGCATCTCTAGGGCAAAGTAGCACACCCAGAGCAGAAGTCCTACTTCAGCCAGATCAGGCCTGCAAAGAAACTGCGTTTCACAGGCCTTTGGAAGAGATGTTCCCGGTAGGCTGTAAGAGCACTGAGCAGAGCGAGTTGTTTCTTAGCTTCCCAAAGAGCTGGAAGCAAGATGCTGTGGGGCCCAAGTCGCCCTTTGGAAAGAAGCCTGCACGTTGTGCCTTTCAGCTCTAGGGCAAAGTAGCACACCCAGAGCCGAAGTGCTACTTCAGCCAGATCAGGCCTGCAAAGAAACTGCGTTTCACAGGCCTTTGGAAGAGATGTTCCCACTAGGCTGTAAGAGCACTGTGCAGAGCGAGTTGTTTCTTAGCTTCCCAAAGAGC
>NW_027228531.1:29848-52789 GCF_037783145.1 Equus przewalskii
AGTCCTACTTCAGCCAGATCAGGCCTGCAAAGAAACTGCGTTTCACAGGCCTTTGGAAGAGATGTTCCCCGTAGGCTGTAAGAGCACTGTGCAGAGCGAGTTGTTTCTTAGCTTCCCAAAGACCTGGAAGCAAGATGCTGTGGGGCCCAACTCGCCCTTTGGAAAGAAGCCTGCACGTTGTGCCTTTCAGCTCTAGGGCAAAGTAGCACACCCAGTGCAGAAGTCCTACTTCAGCCAGATCAGGCCTGCAAAGAAACTGCGTTTCACAGGCCTTTGGAAGAGATGTTCCCACTAGGCTGTAAGAGCACTGTGCAGAGCGAGTTGTTTCTTAGCTTCCCAAAGAGCTGGAAGCAAGATGCTGTGGGGCCCAACTCGCCCTTTGGAAAGAAGCCTGCACGTTGTGCCTTTCAGCTCTAGGGCAAAGTAGCACACCCAGAGCAGAAGTCCTACTTCAGCCAGATCAGGCCTGCAAAGAAACTGCGTTTCACAGGCCTTTGGAAGAGATGTTCCCGGTAGGCTGTAAGAGCACTGTGCAGAGCGAGTTGTTTCTTAGCTTCCCAAAGAGCTGGAAGCAAGATGCTGTGGGGCCCAACTCGCCCTTTGGAAAGAAGCCTGCACGTTGTGCCTTTCAGCTCTAGGGCAAAGTAGCACACCCAGAGCAGAAGTCCTACTTCAGCCAGATCAGGCCTGCAAAGAAACTGCGTTTCACAGGCCTTTGGAAGAGATGTTCCCACTAGGCTGTAAGAGCACTGTGCAGAGCGAGTTGTTTCTTAGCTTCCCAAAGAGCTGGAAGCAAGATGCTGTGGGGCCCAACTCGCCCTTTGGAAAGAAGCCTGCACGTTGTGCCTTTCATCTCTAGGGCAAAGTAGCACACCCAGAGCAGAAGTCCTACTTCAGCCAGATCAGGCCTGCAAAGAAAATGCGTTTCACAGGCCTTTGGAAGAGATGTTCCCACTAGGCTGTAAGAGCACTGTGCAGAGCGAGTTGTTTCTTAGCTTCCCAAAGAGCTGGAAGCAAGATGCTGTGGGGCCCAACTCGCCCTTTGGAAAGAAGCCTGCACGTTGTGCCTTTCAGCTCTAGGGCAAAGTAGCACACCCAGAGCAGAAGTCCTACTTCAGCCAGATCAGGCCTGCAAAGAAACTGCGTTTCACAGGCCTTTGGAAGAGATGTTCCCCGTAGGCTGTAAGAGCACTGTGCAGAGCGAGTTGTTTCTTAGCTTCCCAAAGAGCCGGAAGCAAGATGCTGTGGGGCCCAACTCGCCCTTTGGAAAGAAGCCTGCACGTTGTGCCTTTCAGCTCTAGGGCAATGTAGCACACCCAGAGCAGAAGTCCTACTTCAGCCAGATCAGGCCTGCAAAGAAACTGCATTTCACAGGCCTTTGGAAGAGATGTTCCCACTAAGCTGTAAGAGCACTGTGCAGAGCGAGTTGTTTCTTAGCTTCCCAAAGAGCTGGAAGCAAGATGCTGTGGGGCCCAACTCGCCCTTTGGAAAGAAGCCTGCACGTTGTGCCTTTCAGCTCTAGGGCAATGTAGCACACCCAGAGCAGAAGTCCTACTTCAGCCAGATCAGGCCTGCAAAGAAACTGCGTTTCACAGGCCTTTGGAAGAGATGTTCCCGGTAGGCTGTAAGAGCACTGTGCAGAGCGAGTTGTTTCTAAGCTTCCCAAAGAGCTGGAAGCAAGATGCTGTGGGGCCCAACTCGCCCTTTGGAAAGAAGCCTGCACGTTGTGCCTTTCAGCTCTAGGGCAATGTAGCACACCCAGAGCAGAAGTCCTACTTCAGCCAGATCAGGCCTGCAAAGAAACTGCGTTTCACAGGCCTTTGGAAGAGATGTTCCCCGTAGGCTGTAAGAGCACTGTGCAGAGCGAGTTGTTTCTTAGCTTCCCAAAGAGCTGGAAGCAAGATGCTGTGGGGCCCAACTCGCCCTTTGGAAAGAAGCCTGCACGTTGTGCCTTTCAGCTCTAGGGCAAAGTAGCACACCCAGAGCAGAAGTCCTACTTCAGCCAGATCAGGCCTGCAAAGAAACTGCGTTTCACAGGCCTTTGTAAGAGATGTTCCCGCTAGGCTGTAAGAGCACTGTGCAGAGCGAGTTGTTTCTTAGCTTCCCAAAGAGCTGGAAGCAAGATGCTGTGGGGCCCAACTCGCCCTTTGGAAAGAAGCCTGCACGTTGTGCCTTTCAGCTCTAGGGCAATGTAGCACACCCAGAGCAGAAGTCCTACTTCAGCCAGATCAGGCCTGCAAAGAAACTGTGTTTCACAGGCCTTTGTAAGAGATGTTCCCGGTAGGCTGTAAGAGCACTGTGCAGAGCGAGTTGTTTCTTAGCTTCCCAAAGAGCTGGAAGCAAGATGCTGTGGGATCCAACTCGCCCTTTGGAAAGAAGACTGCACGTTGTGCCTTTCAGCTCTAGGACAATGTAGCACACCCAGAGCAGAAGTTCTACTTCAGCCAGATCAGGCCTGCAAAGAAACTGCGTTTCACAGGCCTTTGGAAGAGATGTTCCCGGTAGGCTGTAAGAGCACTGTGCAGAGCGAGTTGTTTCTTAGCTTCCCAAAGAGCTGCAAGCAAGATGCTGTGGGGCCCAACTCGCCCTTTGGAAAGAAGCCTGCACCTTGTGCCTTTCAGCTCTAGGGCCATGTAACACACCCAGAGCAGAAGTTCTACTTCATCCAGATCAGGCCTGCAAAGAAACTGCGTTTCACAGGACTTTGTAAGATATGTTCCCGGTAGGCTGTAAGAGCACTATGCAGAGCGAGTTGTTTCTTAGCTTCCCAAAGAGCTGGAAGCAAGATGCTGGGGTACTTGTCGTCCTTTGTTGAAACAAGACTGCACGTTGTGCCTTTCAGCTCTAGGGCCATGTAGCACACCCAGAGCAGAAGTTCTACTTCAGCCAGATCAGGCCTGCAAACAAACTGCGTTTCACAGGCCTTTGTAAGAGTTGTTCCCGGTAGGCTGTAAGAGCACTGTGCAGAGCGAGTTGTTTCTTAGCTTCCCAAAGAGCTGGAAGCAAGACTCTCTGGGGCCCGTCTCCCCTTTTGGAAAGAAGACTGCACGTTGTGCCTTTCAGCTCTAGGACAATGTAGCACACCCAGAGCAGAAGTTCTACTTCAGGGAAATCAGGCCTGCAAAGAAACTGCGATTCACAGGCCTTTGTAAGAGATGTTCCCGGTAGGCTGTAAGAGCACTGTGCAGAGCGAGTTGTTTCTTAGCTTCCCAAAGAGCTGGAAGCAAGATGCTTTGGGGTCCAACTCGCCCTTTGGAATGAAGACTGAACGTTGAGCCTTTCAGCTCTAGGGCCATGTGGCACACCCAGAGCAGAAGTTCTACTTCAGCCAGATCAGGCCTGCAAACAAACTGCGTTTCACAGGCCTTTGTAAGAGATGTTCCCGGTATGCTGTAAGAGCACTGTGCAGAGCGAATTGTTTCTTAGCTGCCGAAAGAGCTGGATGCTGGACCTGAGGGACTTGTCTACCCTTGTGGAAACAAGGCAGGACTTTGTGCCTTGCAGCTCTAGCGCCATGTGGGACCCGGCAGAGCAGAAGTTCTACTTCAGCCAGATCAGGGCTGGGAAGAAACTGCGTTTCACAGGCCTTTGTAAGACTCGTTCCCTGTAGGCTGTAAAACACCAGTGCAGAGCAAGTTGTTTCTTAGCTGCCCAAAGAGGTGGAAGCCGCACGCTGTGGGGCCTGTCTGCCCTTGAGGAGTCAAGGCAGGACTTTGAGCCTTGCAACTCTAGGCCGATGTAGGACACGGCATAGCAGCAGTTCTACCTCAGCGAGATAAGGACTGCAAGGAAACTGTATTTCTCAGGCCTTTGCAAGAGATGTTCCCGGTTGGCTGTAAGAGAGGTCTGCAGAGCGAGTTGTTTCTTAGCTTCCCAAAGACCTGGAAGCAAGAGGCTCTGGGGCCCAACTCGCCCTTTGGAAGGAAGGCTGCACGTTGTGCCTTTCAGCTCTAGGGCAATGTGGCACACCCAGAGCAGAAGTTCTACTTCAGCCAGATCAGGCCTGCAAACAAACTGCATTTCACAGGCCTTTGTAAGACATGTTCCCGGTAGGCTGTAAGAGCACTGTGCAGAGCGAGTTGTTTCTTCAGTTCCCAAAGAGTTGCAAGCAAGATGCTTTGGGGCCCAACTCGCCGTTTGGAAAGAAACCTGCACGTTGTGCCTTTCAGCTCTAGGGCCATGTGGCACACCCAGAGCAGAAGTTCTACTTCAGCCAGATCAGGCCTGCAAAGAAATTGCGTTTCACAGGCCTTTGTAAGAGATGTTCCCTGTAGGCTGTAAGAGCACTGGGCAGAGCAAATTGTTTCTCAGCTTCCCAAACAGCTGGAATCAAGATGCTTTGGGGCCCAAGTCGCCCTTTGGAAAGAAGCCTGCACGTTGCGCCTTTCAGCTCTAGGGCAATGTGACACACCCAGAGCAGAAGTTCTACTTCAGCCAGATCAGGCCTGCAAAGAAACTGCGTTTCACAGGCCTTTGTAAGACATGTTGCAGGTAGGCTGGAAGAGCCCTGTGCACAGCAAGCTGTTTCTTAGCTGCTCCAAGAGCTGGAAGCTGGACGCTGAGGTACTAGTCTCCCCTTGGGGAAACAAGGCAGGACTTTGTGCCTTGCATCTCTAGGGCCATGGTGCACACGGCAGAGCAGAAGTTCTACTTCAGCCAGATCAGGGCTGGGAAGAAACTGCGTTTCGCAGTCCGTTTTAAGACATGTTCCCGGTAGGCTGTAAGAGCCCTATGCAGAGCGAGTTGTTTCTTAGCTGGCGAAAGAGCTGGAACCTGGAACTGAGGGACTTGTCTACCCTTGTGGAAACAAGGCAGGACTTTGTGCCTTGCAGCTCTAGCACCATGTAGGACCCGGCAGAGCAGAAGTCCTACTTCAGCCAGATCAGGGCTGGGAAGAAACTGCGTTTCACAGGCCTTTGAAGACTCGTTCCCTGTAGGCTGTAAAACACCAGTGCAGAGCAAGTTGTTTCTTAGCTGCCCAAAGAGGTGGAAGCCCCACGCTGTGGGGCCTGTCTGCCCTTGAGAAGTCAAGGCAGGACTTAGAGCCTTGCAACTCTAGGCCGATGTAGGACACGGCATAGCAGCAGTTCTACTTCAGCGAGATAAGGCCTGCAAGGAACTGTATTTCTCAGGCCTTTGCAAGAGATGTTCCCGGTTGGCTTTAAGAGAGGTCTGCAGAGCGAGGTGTTTCTTAGGTTCCCAAAGAGCTGGAAGCAAGATTCTTTGGGGCCCAACTCGCTTTTTGGAAAGGAGACTGCACGTTGTGCCTTTCAGCTCTAGGACAATGTAGCACACCCAGAGCAGAAGTTCTACTTCAGGCAAATCAGGCCTGCAAAGAAACTGCGTTTCACAGGCCTTTGTAAGAGATGTTCCCGGTAGGCTGTAAGAGTACTGTGCAGAGCGAGTTGTTTCTTAGCTTCCCAAAGAGCTGCAAGCAAGATGCTCTGGGGCCCAACTCGCTTTTTGGAAAGGAGACTGCACGTTGTGCCTTTCAGCTCTAGGACAATGTAGCACACCCAGAGCAGAAGTTCTACTTCAGCCAAATCAGGCCTGCAAAGAAACTGCGTTTCACAGGCCTTTGGAAGAGATGTTCCCGGTAGGCTGTAAGAGCACTGTGCAGAGCGAGTTGTTTCTTAGCTTCCCAAAGAGCTGGAAGCAAGATGCTCTGGGGCCCAACTCGCCCTTTGGAAAGAAGCTTGCACCTTGTGCCTTTCAGCTCTAGGGCCATGTGACACACCCAGAGCAGAAGTTCTACTTCAGCCAGATCAGGCCTGCAAAGAAGCTCCGTTTCACAGGACTTTGTAAGATATGTTCCCGGTAGGCTGTAAGAGCACTATGCAGAGCGAGTTGTTTCTTAGCTTCCCAAAGAGCTGGAAGCAAGATGCTTTGGGGCCCAACTCGTCCTTTGGAAAGAAGACTGCGGGTTGTGCCTCTCAGCTCCAGGGCAATTTAGCACACCCAGAGCAGAAGTTCTACTTCAGCCAGATCAGGCCTGCAAACAAACTGCGTTTCACAGGCCTTTGTAAGAGATGTTCCCGGTAGGCTGTAAGAGCACTGTGCAGAGCGAGTTGTTTCTTAGCTTCCCAAAGAGCTGGAAGCAAGATTCTTTGGGGCCCAACTCGCTTTTTGGAAAGGAGACTGCACGTTGTGCCTTTCAGCTCTGGGACATTGTAGCACACCCAGAGCAGAAGTTCTACTTCAGGAAAATCAGGCCTGCAAAGAAACTGCGATTCACAGGCCTTTGTAAGAGATGTTCCCGGTAGGCTGTAAGAGCACTGTGCAGAGCGAGTTGTTTCTTAGCTTCCCAAAGAGCTGGAAGCAAGATGCTTTGGGGTCCAACTCGCCCTTTGGAAAGGAGACTGCACGTTGTGCCTTTCAGCTCTAGGGCCATGTAGCACACCCAGAGCAGAAGTTCTACTTCAGCCAGATCAGGCCTGCAAAGAAACTGCGTTTCACCGGCCTTTGTAAGAGATGTTCCCGGTTGACTGTAAGAGCACTGTGCAGAGCGAGTTGTTTCTTAGCTGCCCAAAGAGCTGGAAGCTGGACGCTGAGGTACTTGTCGCCCCTTGTGGAAACAAGGCAGTACTTTGTGCCTTGCAGCTCTAGCGCCATGTAGGACCCGGCAGAGCAGAAGTTCTACTTCAGCCAGATCAGGGCTGGGAAGAAACTGCGTTTCACAGTCCTTTGTAAGACTCGTTCCCTGTAGGCTGTAAAACACCAGTGCAGAGCAAGTTGTTTCTTAGCTGCCCAAAGAGGTGGAAGCCGCACGCTCTGGTGCCTGTCTGCCCTTGAGGAGACAAGGCAGGACTTTGAGCCTTGCAGCTCTAGGCCGATGTAGGACACGGCATAGCAGCAGTTCTACCTCAGCGAGATCAGGACTGCGAAGAAACTGCGTTTCACAGGCCTTTGCCAGAGATGTTCCCGGTAGGCTGTAAGAGACGTGTGCAGAGCGAGTTGTTTCTTAGCTGCTCCAAGAGCTGGAAGCTAGACGCTGAGGCCCTAGTCGCCCTTTGGGGAAAGAAGGCTGCACGTTGTGCCTTTCAGCTCTAGGGCCATGTTGCACACCCAGAGCAGAAGTTCTACTTCAGCCAGATCAGGCCTGCAAACAAACTGCGTTTCACAGGCCGTTTGTAAGACATGTTCCCGGTAGGCTGTAAGAGCACTGTGCAGAGCGAGTTGTTTCTTAGCTGCCGAAAGAGCTGGATGCTGGACTTGAGGTACTAGTCTCCCCTTGTGGAAACAAGGCAGGACTTTGTGCCTTGCAGCTCTAGCGCCATGTAGGACCCGGCAGAGCAGAAGTTCTACTTCAGCCAGATCAGGGCTGCGAAGAAACTGCGTTTCACAGGCCTTTGTAAGACTCGTTCCCTGTAGGCTGTAAAACACCAGTGCAGAGCAAGTTGTTTCTTAGCTGCCCAAAGAGGTGGAAGCCGCACGCTGTGGGGCCTGTCTGCCCTTGAGGAGTCAAGGCAGGACTTTGAGCCTTGCAACTCTAGGCCGATGTAGGACACGGCATAGCAGCAGTTCTACCTCAGCGAGATAAGGACTGCAAGGAAACTGTATTTCTCAGGCCTTTGCAAGAGATGTTCCCGGTTGGCTGTAAGAGAGGTCTGCAGAGCGAGTTGTTTCTTAGCTTCCCAAAGACCTGGAAGCAAGATGCTTTGGGGCCCAACTCGCCCTTTGGAAAGAAGACTGCACGTTGTGCCTTTCAGCTCTAGGGCAATGTAGCACACCCAGAGCAGAAGTTCTACTTCAGCCAGATCAGGCCTGCAAAGAAACTGCGTTTCACAGGCCTTTGTAAGAGATGTTCCCGGTAGGCTGTAAGAGCACTGTGCAGAGCGAGTTGTTTCTTCAGCTTCCCAAAGAGCTGGAAGCAAGATGCTTTGGGGCCCAACTCGCCCTTTGGAAAGAAGCCTGCACGTTGTGCCTTTCAGCTCTAGGGCCATGTGGCACACCCAGAGCAGAAGTTCTACTTCAGCCAGATCAGGCCTGCAAAGAAACTGCGTTTCACAGGCCTTTGTAAGAGATGTTCCCGGTAGGCTGTAAGAGCACTGTGCAGAGCGAGTTGTTTCTTAGCTTCCCAAAGAGCTGGAAGCAAGATGCTTTGGGGCCCAACTCGCCCTTTGGAAAGAAGCCTGAACGTTGTGCCTTTCAGCTCTAGGGCCATGTGGCACACCCAGAGCAGAAGTTCTACTTCAGCCAGATCAGGCCTGCAAAGAAACTGCGTTTCACAGGCCTTTGGAAGAGATGTTCCCGGTAGGCTGTAAGAGCACTGTGCAGAGCGAGTTGTTTCTTAGCTTCCCAAAGAGCTGGAAGCAAGATGCTCTGGGGCCCAACTCGCCCTTTGGAAAGAAGACTGCACGTTGTGCCTTTCAGCTCTAGGGCAATGTGGCACACCCAGAGCAGAAGTTCTACTTCAGCCAGATCAGGCCTGCAAAGAAACTGCCTTTCACAGGCCTTTGTAAGACATGTTCCCGGGAGGCTGTAAGAGCACTGTGCAGAGCGAGTTGTTTCTTCGCTTCCCAAAGAGCTGGAAGCAAGATGCTCTGGGGCCCAACACGCCCTTTGGAAAGAAGCCTGCACGTTGTGCCTTTCAGCTCTAGGGCAATGTGGCACACCAAGAGCAGAAGTTCTACTTCAGCCAGATCAGGCCTGCAGAGAAACTGCCTTTCACAGGCCTTTGTAAGACATGTTCCCGGGAGGCTGTAAGAGCACTGTGCAGAGCGAGTTGTTTCTTCACTTCCCAAAGAGCTGGAAGCAAGATGCTCTGGGGCCCAACACAGGGAACAAGTCTTACAAAGGCCTGTGAAACGCAGTTTCTTCCCAGCCCTGGTCTGGCTGAAGTAGAACTTCTGCTCTGCCGGGTCCCACATGGCGCTAGAGCTGCAAGGCACAAAGTCCTGCCTTGTTTCCACAAGGGTAGACAAGTCCCTCAGGTCCAGCATCCAGCCCTTTGGAAAGAAGCCTGCACGTTGTGCCTTTCAGCTCTAGGGCAATGTGGCACACCCAGAGCAGAAGTTCTACTTCAGCCAGATCAGGCCTGCAAAGAAACTGCGTTTCACAGGCCTTTGTAAGACATGTTCCAGGTAGGATGGAAGAGCCCTGTGGACAGCAAGCTGTTTCTTACCTGCTCCAAGAGCTGGAAGCTGGACGCTGAGGTACTAGTCTCCCCTTGGGGAAACAAGGCAGGACTTTGTGCCTTGCATCTCTAGGGATATGTTGCACACGGCAGAGCAGAAGTTCTACTTCAGCCAGATCAGGGCTGGGAAGAAACTGCGTTTCACAGTCCGTTTTAAGACATGTTCCCGGTAGGCTGTAAGAGCCCTATGCAGAGCGAGTTGTTTCTTAGCTGGCGAAAGAGCTGGAACCTGGAACTGAGGGACTTGTCTACCCTTGTGGAAAGAAGGCAGGACTTTGTGCCTTGCAGCTCTAGCACCATGTAGGACCCGGCAGAGCAGAAGTCCTACTTCAGCCAGATCAGGGCTGGGAAGAAACTGCGTTTCACAGGCCTTTGAAGACTCGTTCCCTGTAGGCTGTAAAACACCAGTGCAGAGCAAGTTGTTTCTTAGCTGCCCAAAGAGGTGGAAGCCCCACGCTGTGGGGCCTGTCTGCCCTTGAGGAGTCAAGGCAGGACTTTGAGCCTTGCAACTCTAGGCCGATGTAGGACACGGCATAGCAGCAGTTCTAGCTCAGCGAGATAAGGCCTGCAAGGAAACTGTATTTCTCAGGCCTTTGCAAGAGATGTTCCCGGTTGGCTTTAAGAGAGATCTGCAGAGCGAGGTGTTTCTTAGCTTCCCAAAGAGCTGGAAGCAAGATGCCTTGGTGCCCAACTCACCCTTTGGAAAGAAGACTGCAGGTTGTGCCTCTCACCTCCAGGGCAATTTAGCACACCCAGAGCAGAAGTTCTACTTCAGCCAGATCAGGCCTGCAAACAAACTGCGTTTCACAGGCCTTTGTAAGAGATGTTCCCGGTAGGCTGTAAGAGCACTGTGCAGAGCGAGTTGTTTCTTAGCTGCCGAAAGAGCTGGATGCTGGACCTGAGGGACTTGTCTACCCTTGTGGAAACAAGGCAGGACTTTGTGCCTTGCAGCTCTAGCGCCATGTGGGACCCGGCAGAGCAGAAGTTCTACTTCAGCCAGATCAGGGCTGGGAAGAAACTGCGTTTCACAGGCCTTTGTAAGACTCGTTCCCTGTAGGCTGTAAAACACCAGTGCAGAGCAAGTTGTTTCTTAGCTGCCCAAAGAGGTGGAAGCCGCACGCTGTGGGGCCTGTCTGCCCTTGAGGAGTCAAGGCAGGACTTTGAGCCTTGCAACTCTAGGCCGATGTAGGACACGGCATAGCAGCAGTTCTACCTCAGCGAGATAAGGACTGCAAGGAAACTGTATTTCTCAGGCCTTTGCAAGAGATGTTCCCGGTTGGCTGTAAGAGAGGTCTGCAGAGCGAGTTGTTTCTTAGCTTCCCAAAGACCTGGAAGCAAGAGGCTCTGGGGCCCAACTCGCCCTTTGGAAAGAAGGCTGCACGTTGTGCCTTTCAGCTCTAGGGCAATGTGGCACACCCAGAGCAGAAGTTCTACTTCAGCCAGATCAGGCCTGCAAACAAACTGCATTTCACAGGCCTTTGTAAGACATGTTCCCGGTAGGCTGTAAGAGCACTGTGCAGAGCGAGTTGTTTCTTAGGTTCCCAAAGAGCTGGAAGCAAGATGCTTTGGGGTCCAACTCGCTTTTTGGAAAGGAGACTGCACGTTGTGCCTTTCAGCTCTAGGACAATGTAGCACACCCAGAGCAGAAGTTCTACTTCAGCCAGATCAGGCCTGCAAAGAAACTGCGTTTCACAGGCCTTTGTAAGAGATGTTCCCGGTAGGCTGTAAGAGCACTGTGCAGAGCGAGTTGTTTCTTAGCTTCCCAAAGAGCTGCAAGCAAGATGCTCTGGGGCCCAACTCGCCCTTTGGAAAGAAGCCTGCACGTTGTGCCTTTCAGCTCTAGGGCCATGTGGCACACCCAGAGCAGAAGTTCTACTTCAGCCAGATCAGGCCTGCAAAGAAACTGCGTTTCACAGGCCTTTGTAAGATATGTTCCCGGTAGGCTGTAAGAGCACTGTGCAGAGCGAGTTGTTTCTTAGCTTCCCAAAGAGCTGCAAGCAAGATGCTTTGGGGCCCAACTCGTCCTTTGGAAAGAAGACTGCACGTTGTGCCTTTCAGCTCTAGGGCAATGTAGCACACCCAGAGCAGAAGTTCTACTTCAGCCAGATCAGGCCTGCAAAGAAATTGCGTTTCACAGGCCTTTGTAAGAGATGTTCCCTGTAGGCTGTAAGAGCACTGGGCAGAGCAAATTGTTTCTCAGCTTCCCAAACAGCTGGAATCAAGATGCTTTGGGGCCCAAGTCGCCCTTTGGAAAGAAGCCTGCACGTTGCGCCTTTCAGCTCTAGGGCAATGTGACACACCCAGAGCAGAAGTTCTACTTCAGCCAGATCAGGCCTGCAAAGAAACTGCGTTTCACAGGCCTTTGTAAGACATGTTGCAGGTAGGCTGGAAGAGCCCTGTGCACAGCAAGCTGTTTCTTAGCTGCTCCAAGAGCTGGAAGCTGGACGCTGAGGTACTAGTCTCCCCTTGGGGAAACAAGGCAGGACTTTGTGCCTTGCATCTCTAGGGCCATGGTGCACACGGCAGAGCAGAAGTTCTACTTCAGCCAGATCAGGGCTGGGAAGAAACTGCGTTTCGCAGTCCGTTTTAAGACATGTTCCCGGTAGGCTGTAAGAGCCCTATGCAGAGCGAGTTGTTTCTTAGCTGGCGAAAGAGCTGGAACCTGGAACTGAGGGACTTGTCTACCCTTGTGGAAACAAGGCAGGACTTTGTGCCTTGCAGCTCTAGCACCATGTAGGACCCGGCAGAGCAGAAGTCCTACTTCAGCCAGATCAGGGCTGGGAAGAAACTGCGTTTCACAGGCCTTTGAAGACTCGTTCCCTGTAGGCTGTAAAACACCAGTGCAGAGCAAGTTGTTTCTTAGCTGCCCAAAGAGGTGGAAGCCCCACGCTGTGGGGCCTGTCTGCCCTTGAGAAGTCAAGGCAGGACTTAGAGCCTTGCAACTCTAGGCCGATGTAGGACACGGCATAGCAGCAGTTCTACTTCAGCGAGATAAGGCCTGCAAGGAACTGTATTTCTCAGGCCTTTGCAAGAGATGTTCCCGGTTGGCTTTAAGAGAGGTCTGCAGAGCGAGGTGTTTCTTAGCTTCCCAAAGAGCTGGAAGCAAGATGCTTTGGGGCCCAACTCGCTTTTTGGAAAGGAGACTGCACGTTGTGCCTTTCAGCTCTAGGACAATGTAGCACACCCAGAGCAGAAGTTCTACTTCAGGCAAATCAGGCCTGCAAAGAAACTGTGATTCACAGGCCTTTGTAAGAGATGTTCCCGGTAGGCTGTAAGAGCACTGTGCAGAGCGAGTTGTTTCTTAGCTTCCCAAAGAGCTGGAAGCAAGATTCTTTGGGGTCCAACTCGCTTTTTGGAAAGGAGACTGCACGTTGTGCCTTTCAGCTCTAGGACAATGTAGCACACCCAGAGCAGAAGTTCTACTTCAGGCAAATCAGGCCTGCAGAGAAAGTGCGTTTCACAGGCCTTTGGAAGAGATGTTCCCGGTAGGCTGTAAGAGTACTGTGCAGAGCGAGTTGTTTCTTAGCTTCCCAAAGAGCTGCAAGCAATATGCTCTGGGGCCCAACTCGCCCTTTGGAAAGAAGCTTGCACCTTGTGCCTTTCAGCTCTAGGGCCATGTGACACACCCAGAGCAGAAGTTCTACTTCATCCAGATCAGGCCTGCAAAGAAGCTCCGTTTCACAGGACTTTGTTAGATATGTTCCCGGTAGGCTGTAAGAGCACTATGCAGAGCGAGTTGTTTCTTAGCTTCCCAAAGAGCTGGAAGCAAGATGCTTTGGGGCCCAACTCGTCCTTTGGAAAGAAGACTGCGGGTTGTGCCTCTCAGCTCCAGGGCAATTTAGCACACCCAGAGCAGAAGTTCTACTTCAGCCAGATCAGGCCTGCAAACAAACTGCGTTTCACAGGCCTTTGTAAGAGATGTTCCCGGTAGGCTGTAAGAGCACTGTGCAGAGCGAGTTGTTTCTTAGCTTCCCAAAGAGCTGGAAGCAAGATTCTTTGGGGCCCAACTCGCTTTTTGGAAAGGAGACTGCACGTTGTGCCTTTCAGCTCTGGGACATTGTAGCACACCCAGAGCAGAAGTTCTACTTCAGGAAAATCAGGCCTGCAAAGAAACTGCGATTCACAGGCCTTTGTAAGAGATGTTCCCGGTAGGCTGTAAGAGCACTGTGCAGAGCGAGTTGTTTCTTAGCTTCCCAAAGAGCTGGAAGCAAGATGCTTTGGGGCCCAACTCGCCCTTTGGAATGAAGACTGAACGTTGAGCCTTTCAGCTCTAGGGCCATGTGGCACACCCAGAGCAGAAGTTTTACTTCAGCCAGATCAGGCCTGCAAACAAACTGCGTTTCACAGGCCTTTGTAAGAGATGTTCCCGGTATGCTGTAAGAGCACTGTGCAGAGCGAATTGTTTCTTAGCTGCCGAAAGAGCTGGATGCTGGACCTGAGGGACTTGTCTACCCTTGTGGAAACAAGGCAGGACTTTGTGCCTTGCAGCTCTAGCGCCATGTGGGACCCGGCAGAGCAGAAGTTCTACTTCAGCCAGATCAGGGCTGGGAAGAAACTGCGTTTCACAGGCCTTTGTAAGACTCGTTCCCTGTAGGCTGTAAAACACCAGTGCAGAGCAAGTTGTTTCTTAGCTGCCCAAAGAGGTGGAAGCCGCACGCTGTGGGGCCTGTCTGCCCTTGAGGAGTCAAGGCAGGACTTTGAGCCTTGCAACTCTAGGCCGATGTAGGACACGGCATAGCAGCAGTTCTACCTCAGCGAGATAAGGACTGCAAGGAAACTGTATTTCTCAGGCCTTTGCAAGAGATGTTCCCGGTTGGCTGTAAGAGAGGTCTGCAGAGCGAGTTGTTTCTTAGCTTCCCAAAGACCTGGAAGCAAGAGGCTCTGGGGCCCAACTCGCCCTTTGGAAAGAAGGCTGCACGTTGTGCCTTTCAGCTCTAGGGCAATGTGGCACACCCAGAGCAGAAGTTCTACTTCAGCCAGATCAGGCCTGCAAACAAACTGCATTTCACAGGCCTTTGTAAGACATGTTCCCGGTAGGCTGTAAGAGCACTGTGCAGAGCGAGTTGTTTCTTCAGTTCCCAAAGAGTTGCAAGCAAGATGCTTTGGGGCCCAACTCGCCCTTTGGAAAGAAACCTGCACGTTGTGCCTTTCAGCTCTAGGGCCATGTGGCACACCCAGAGCAGAAGTTCTACTTCAGCCAGATCAGGCCTGCAAAGAAATTGCGTTTCACAGGCCTTTGTAAGAGATGTTCCCTGTAGGCTGTAAGAGCACTGTGCAGAGCAAATTGTTTCTCAGCTTCCCAAACAGCTGGAATCAAGATGCTTTGGGGCCCAAGTCGCCCTTTGGAAAGAAGCCTGCACGTTGTGCCTTTCAGCTCTAGGGCATGTGGCACACCCAGAGCAGAAGTTCTACTTCAGCCAGATCAGGCCTGCAAAGAAACTGCGTTTCACAGGCCTTTGTAAGACATGTTCCCGGGAGGCTTTAAGAGCATTGTGCAGAGCGAGTTGTTTCTTCGCTTCCCAAAGAGCTGGAAGCAAGATGCTCTGGGGCCCAACACGCCCTTTGGAAAGAAGCCTGCACGTTGTGCCTTTCAGCTCTAGGTCAATGTGACACACCCAGAGCAGAAGTTCTACTTCAGCCAGATCAGGCCTGCAAAGAAACTGCGTTTCACAGGCCTTTGTAAGACATGTTCCAGGTAGGCTGGAAGAGCCCTGTGCACAGCAAGCTGTTTCTTAGCTGCTCCAAGAGCTGGAAGCTGGACGCTGAGGTACTAGTCTCCCCTTGGGGAAACAAGGCAGGACTTTGTGCCTTGCATCTCTAGGGCCATGGTGCACACGGCAGAGCAGAAGTTCTACTTCAGCCAGATCAGGGCTGGGAAGAAACTGCGTTTCACAGTCCGTTTTAAGACATGTTCCCGGTAGGCTGTAAGAGCCCTATGCAGAGCGAGTTGTTTCTTAGCTGGCGAAAGAGCTGGAACCTGGAACTGAGGGACTTGTCTACCCTTGTGGAAACAAGGCAGGACTTTGTGCCTTGCAGCTCTAGCACCATGTAGGACCCGGCAGAGCAGAAGTCCTACTTCAGCCAGATCAGGGCTGGGAAGAAACTGCGTTTCACAGGCCTTTGAAGACTCGTTCCCTGTAGGCTGTAAAACACCAGTGCAGAGCAAGTTGTTTCTTAGCTGCCCAAAGAGGTGGAAGCCCCACGCTGTGGGGCCTGTCTGCCCTTGAGAAGTCAAGGCAGGACTTTGAGCCTTGCAACTCTAGGCCGATGTAGGACACGGCATAGCAGCAGTTCTACCTCAGCGAGATAAGGCCTGCAAGGAACTGTATTTCTCAGGCCTTTGCAAGAGATGTTCCCGGTTGGCTTTAAGAGAGATCTGCAGAGCGAGGTGTTTCTTAGCTTCCCAAAGAGCTGGAAGCAAGATGCTTTGGTGCCCAACTCACCCTTTGGAAAGAAGACTGCGGGTTGTGCCTCTCACCTCCAGGGCAATTTAGCACACCCAGAGCAGAAGTTCTACTTCAGCCAGATCAGGCCTGCAAACAAACTGCGTTTCACAGGCCTTTGTAAGAGATGTTCCCGGTAGGCTGTAAGAGCACTGTGCAGAGCGAGTTGTTTCTTAGCTTCCCAAAGAGCTGGAAGCAAGATTCTCTGGGGCCCAACTCGCTTTTTGGAAAGGAGACTGCACGTTGTGCCTTTCAGCTCTAGGACAATGTAGCACACCCAGAGCAGAAGTTCTACTTCAGGCAAATCAGGCCTGCAAAGAAACTGCGATTCACAGGCCTTTGGAAGAGATGTTCCCGGTAGGCTGTAAGAGCACTGTGCAGAGCGAGTTGTTTCTTAGCTTCCCAAAGAGCTGGAAGCAAGATGCTTTGGGATCCAACTCGCCCTTTGGAAAGAAGACTGCACGTTGTGCCTTTCAGCTCTAGGACCATGTAGCACACCCAGAGCAGAAGTTCTACTTCAGCCAGATCAGGCCTGCAAAGAAACTGCGTTTCACAGGCCTTTGTAAGAGATGTTCCCGGTATGCTGTAAGAGCACTGTGCAGAGCGAATTGTTTCTTAGCTGCCGAAAGAGCTGGATGCTGGACCTGAGGGACTTGTCTCCCCTTGTGGAAACAAGGCAGGACTTTGTGCCTTGCAGCTCTAGCGCCATGTGGGACCCGGCAGAGCAGAAGTTCTACTTCAGCCAGATCAGGGCTGGGAAGAAACTGCGTTTCACATGCCTTTGTAAGACTCGTTCCCTGTAGGCTGTAAAACACCAGTGCAGAGCAAGTTGTTTCTTAGCTGCCCAAAGAGGTGGAAGCCCCACGCTGTGGGGCCTGTCTGCCCTTGAGGAGTCAAGGCAGGACTTTGAGCCTTGGAACTCTAGGCCGATGTAGGACACGGCATAGCAGCAGTTCTACCTCAGCGAGATAAGGCCAGCAAGGAAATTGTATTTCTCTGGCCTTTGCAAGAGATGTTCCCGGTTGGCTGTAAGAGAGGTCTGCAGAGCGAGTTGTTTCTTAGCTTCCCAAAGAGCTGGAAGCAAGATGCTTTGGGGACCAACTCGCCCTTTGGAAAGAAGACTGCGGGTTGTGCCTCTCAGCTCCAGGGCAATGTGGCACACCCAGAGCAGAAGTTCTACTTCAGCCAGATCAGGCCTGCAAACAAACTGCGATTCACAGGCCTTTGTAAGAGATGTTCCCGGTAGGCTGTAAGAGCAGTGTGCAGAGCGAGTTGTTTCTTAGCTTCCCAAAGACCTGGAAGCAAGATGCTCTGGGGCCCAACTCACCCTTTGGAAAGAAGCCTGCACGTTGTGCCTTTCAGCTCTAGGGCAATGTGACACACCCAGAGCAGAAGTTCTACTTCAGCCAGATCAGGCCTGCAAAGAAATTGTGTTTCACAGGCCTTTGTAAGAGATGTTCCCTGTAGGCTGTAAGAGCACTGGGCAGAGCGAATTGTTTCTCAGCTTCCCAAAGAGCTGGAATCAAGATGCTGTGGGGCCCAACTCGCCCTTTGGAAAGAAGCCTGCACGTTGTGCCTTTCAGCTCTAGGGCCATGTGACACACCCAGACCAGAAGTTCTACTTCAGCCAGATCAGGCCTGCAAAGAAACTGCGTTTAACAGGCCTTTGGAAGAGATGTTCCCGGAGGGCTGTAAGAGCACTTTGCAGAGCGAGTTGTTTCTTAGCTGCCGAAAGAGCTGGATGCTGGACCTGAGGGACTTGTCTACCCTTGTGGAAAAAGGCAGGACTTTGTGCCTTGCAGCTCTAGCGCCATGTAGGACCCGGCAGAGCAGAAGTTCTACTTCAGCCAGATCAGTGCTGGGAAGAAACTGCGTTTCACAGGCCTTTGTAAGTCTCGTTCCCTGTAGGCTGTAAAACACCAGTGCAGAGCAAGTTGTTTCTTAGCTTCCCAAAGAGCTGGAAGCAAGAGGCTCTGGGGCCCAACTCGCCCTTTTGGAAAGAAGGCTGCACGTTGTGCCTTTCACCTCTAGGGCAATGTGGCACACCCAGAGCAGAAGTTCTACTTAAGCCAGATCAGGCCTGCAAACAAACTGCATTTCACAGGCCTTTGTAGGACATGTTCCCGGTAGGCTGTAAGAGCACTGTGCAGAGCGAGTTGTTTCTTAGCTTCCCAAAGAGCTGGAAGCAAGATGCTTTGGGGCCCAACTCGCCCTTTGGAATGAAGACTGAACGTTGAGCCTTTCAGCTCTAGGGCCATGTGGCACACCCAGAGCAGAAGTTTTACTTCAGCCAGATCAGGCCTGCAAACAAACTGCGTTTCACAGGCCTTTGTAAGAGATGTTCCCGGTATGCTGTAAGAGCACTGTGCAGAGCGAATTGTTTCTTAGCTGCCGAAAGAGCTGGATGCTGGACCTGAGGGACTTGTCTCCCCTTGTGGAAACAAGGCAGGACTTTGTGCCTTGCAGCTCTAGCGCCATGTGGGACCCGGCAGAGCAGAAGTTCTACTTCAGCCAGATCAGGGCTGGGAAGAAACTGCGTTTCACATGCCTTTGTAAGACTCGTTCCCTGTAGGCTGTAAAACACCAGTGCAGAGCAAGTTGTTTCTTAGCTGCCCAAAGAGGTGGAAGCCCCACGCTGTGGGGCCTGTCTGCCCTTGAGGAGTCAAGGCAGGACTTTGAGCCTTGGAACTCTAGGCCGATGTAGGACACGGCATAGCAGCAGTTCTACCTCAGCGAGATAAGGCCAGCAAGGAAATTGTATTTCTCTGGCCTTTGCAAGAGATGTTCCCGGTTGGCTGTAAGAGAGGTCTGCAGAGCGAGTTGTTTCTTAGCTTCCCAAAGAGCTGGAAGCAAGATGCTTTGGGGACCAACTCGCCCTTTGGAAAGAAGACTGCGGGTTGTGCCTCTCAGCTCCAGGGCAATGTGGCACACCCAGAGCAGAAGTTCTACTTCAGCCAGATCAGGCCTGCAAACAAACTGCGATTCACAGGCCTTTGTAAGAGATGTTCCCTGTAGGCTGTAAGAGCAGTGTGCAGAGCGAGTTGTTTCTTAGCTTCCCAAAGACCTGGAAGCAAGATGCTCTGGGGCCCAACTCACCCTTTGGAAAGAAGCCTGCACGTTGTGCCTTTCAGCTCTAGGGCAATGTGACACACCCAGAGCAGAAGTTCTACTTCAGCCAGATCAGGCCTGCAAAGAAATTGTGTTTCACAGGCCTTTGTAAGAGATGTTCCCTGTAGGCTGTAAGAGCACTGGGCAGAGCGAATTGTTTCTCAGCTTCCCAAAGAGCTGGAATCAAGATGCTGTGGGGCCCAACTCGCCCTTTGGAAAGAAGCCTGCACGTTGTGCCTTTCAGCTCTAGGGCCATGTGACACACCCAGACCAGAAGTTCTACTTCAGCCAGATCAGGCCTGCAAAGAAACTGCGTTTAACAGGCCTTTGGAAGAGATGTTCCCGGAGGGCTGTAAGAGCACTTTGCAGAGCGAGTTGTTTCTTAGCTGCCGAAAGAGCTGGATGCTGGACCTGAGGGACTTGTCTACCCTTGTGGAAAAAGGCAGGACTTTGTGCCTTGCAGCTCTAGCGCCATGTAGGACCCGGCAGAGCAGAAGTTCTACTTCAGCCAGATCAGTGCTGGGAAGAAACTGCGTTTCACAGGCCTTTGTAAGTCTCGTTCCCTGTAGGCTGTAAAACACCAGTGCAGAGCAAGTTGTTTCTTAGCTTCCCAAAGAGCTGGAAGCAAGAGGCTCTGGGGCCCAACTAGCCCTTTTGGAAAGAAGGCTGCACGTTGTGCCTTTCACCTCTAGGGCAATGTGGCACACCCAGAGCAGAAGTTCTACTTCAGCCAGATCAGGCCTGCAAACAAACTGCATTTCACAGGCCTTTGTAGGACATGTTCCCGGTAGGCTGTAAGAGCACTGTGCAGAGCGAGTTGTTTCTTCAGTTCCCAAAGAGTTGCAAGCAAGATGCTTTGGGGCCCAACTCGCCGTTTGGAAAGAAACCTGAACGTTGTGCCTTTCAGCTCTAGGGCCATGTGGCACACCCAGAGCAGAAGTTCTACTTCAGCCAGATCAGGCCTGCAAAGAAATTGCGTTTCACAGGCCTTTGTAAGAGATGTTCCCTGTAGGCTGTAAGAGCACTGTGCAGAGCGAGTTGTTTCTTAGCTTCCCAAAGAGCTGGAAGCAAGATGCTCTGGTGCCCAAATCGCCCTTTGGAAATGAGACTGCACGTTGTGCCTTTCAGCTCTAGGGCAAAGTAGCACACCCAGAGCAGAAGTTCTACTTCAGCCAGATCACGCCTGCAGAGAAAGTGCGTTTCACAGGCCTTTGTAGGAGATGTTCCCGGTAAGCTGTAAGAGCACTGTGCAGAGCGAGTTGTTTCTCAGCTTCGAAAGAGCTGGAAGCAAGATGCTTTGGGGACCAACTCGCCCTTTGGATAGGAGACTGCATGTTGTGTCTTTCAGCTCTAGGGCTATGTAGCACACCCGGAGCAGAATTCTACTTCAGATACATCAGGCCTGCAAAGAAACTGCATTTCATAGGCCTTCGTAAGAGATGTTCCCGGTAGGCTGTAAGAGCGCTTTGCAGAGCGAGTTGTTTCTTAGCTTCCCAAAGAGCTGGAAGCAAGATGCTCTATGTCCCACCTCGCCCTTTGTTAAGAAGCCTGCACGTTGTGCCTTTCAGCTCCAGGTCAATGTGGCACACCCAGAGCAGAAGTTCTACTTCAGCCAGATCAGGCCTGCAAAAAATCTGCGTTTCACAGGCCTTTGGAAGAGATGTTCCCGGTAGGCTGTAAGAGCACTGTGCAGAGCGAGTTGGTTCTTAGCTTCCCAAAGAGCTGGAAGCAAGATGCTTTGGGGTCCAACTCGCCCTTTCGAAAGGAGACTGCACGTTCTGGCTTTCAGCTCTAGGGCTATGTAGCACACCCAGAGCAGAAGTTCTCCTTCAGCCAGATCAGGCCTGCAAAGAAACTGCATTTCACCGGCCTTGGTAAGAGATGTTCCTGGTTGACTGTTAGAGAGGTGTGCAGAGCGAGTTGTTTCTTAGCTGCCCAAAGAGCTGGAAGCTGGACGCTGAGGTACTTGTCGCCCCTTGTTGAAACAAGGCAGTACTTTGTGCCTTGCAGCTGTAGGCCCATGTAGGACACGGCAGAGCAGAAGTTCTACTTCAGCGAGATCAGGCCTGGGAAGAAACTGCGTTTCACAGTCCTTTGTAAGACTCGTTCCCTGTAGGCTGTAAAACACCAGTGCAGAACAAGTTATTTCTTAGGTGCCCAAAGAGCTGGAAGCCCCACGCTCTGGTGCCTGTCTGCCCTTGAGGACACAAGGCAGGACTTTGTGCCTTGCAGCTCTAGGCCCATGTAAGACACGGCATAGCAGAAGTTCTACTTCAGCGAGATCAGGCCTGGGAAGAAACTGCGTTTCACAGACCTTTGTCAGACATGTTCCAGGGAGGCTGGAAGAGCCCTGTGCACAGGAAGCTGTTTCTTAGCTGCTCCAAGAGCTGGAAGCTGGACGCTGAGGTACTAGTCTCCCCTTGGGGAAACAAGGCAGGACTTTGTGCCTTGCATCTCTAGGGCCATGTTGCACACGGCAGAGGAGAAGTTCTACTTCAGCCAGATCAGGGCTGGGAAGAAACTGCGTTTCACAGTCCGTTTTAAGACATGTTCCCAGTAGGCTGTAAGAGCCCAATGCAGAGCGAGTTGTTTCTTAGCTGCCGAAAGAGCTGGATGCTGGACTTGAGGTACTAGTCTCCCCTTCGGGAAACAAGGCAGGACTTTGTGCCTTGCAGCTCTAGCACCATGTAGGACCCGGCAGAGCAGAAGTCCTACTTCAGCCAGATCAGGGCTGGGAAGAAAGTGCGTTTCACAGGCCTTTGAAGACTCGTTCCCTGTAGGCTGTAAAACACCAGTGCAGAGCAAGTTGTTTCTTAGCTGCCCAAAGAGGTGGAAGCCCCACGCTGTGGGACCTGTCTGCCCTTGAGGAGTCAAGGCAGGACTTTGAGCCTTGCAACTCTAGGCCGATGTAGGACACGGCATAGCAGCAGTTCTACCTCAGCGAGATAAGGCCTGCAAGGAAACTGTATTTCTCAGGCCTATGCAAGAGATTTTCCCGGTTGGCTTTAAGAGAGATCTGCAGAGCGAGGTGTTTCTTAGCTTGCCAAAGAGCTGAAAGCAAGATGCTTTGTGCCCAACTCACCCTTTGGAAAGAAGACTGCGGGTTGTGCCTCTCACCTCCAGGGCAATTTAGCACACCCAGAGCAGAAGTTCTACTTCAGCCTGATCAGGCCTGCAAACAAACTGCGTTTCACAGGCCTTTGTAAGAGATGTTCCCGGTAGGCTGTAAGAGCACTGTGCAGAGCGAGTTGTTTCTTAGCTTCCCAAAGAGCTGGAAGCAAGATGCTCTGGGGCCCAACTCGCTTTTTGGAAAGGAGACTGCACGTTGTGCCTTTCAGCTCTAGGACAATGTAGCACACCCAGAGCAGAAGTTCTACTTCAGGCAAATCAGGCCTGCAAAGAAACTGCGATTCACAGGCCTTTGGAAGAGATGTTCCCGGTAGGCTGTAAGAGCACTGTGCAGAGCGAGTTGTTTCTTAGCTTCCCAAAGAGCTGGAAGCAAGATGCTTTGGGGCCCAACTCGCCCTTTGGAATGAAGACTGAACGTTGAGCCTTTCAGCTCTAGGGCCATGTGGCACACCCAGAGCAGAAGTTTTACTTCAGCCAGATCAGGCCTGCAAACAAACTGCGTTTCACAGGCCTTTGTAAGAGATGTTCCCGGTATGCTGTAAGAGCACTGTGCAGAGCGAATTGTTTCTTAGCTGCCGAAAGAGCTGGATGCTGGACCTGAGGGACTTGTCTACCCTTGTGGAAACAAGGCAGGACTTTGTGCCTTGCAGCTCTAGCGCCATGTGGGACCCGGCAGAGCAGAAGTTCTACTTCAGCCAGATCAGGGCTGGGAAGAAACTGCGTTTCACAGGCCTTTGTAAGACTCGTTCCCTGTAGGCTGTAAAACACCAGTGCAGAGCAAGTTGTTTCTTAGCTGCCCAAAGAGGTGGAAGCCGCACGCTGTGGGGCCTGTCTGCCCTTGAGGAGTCAAGGCAGGACTTTGAGCCTTGCAACTCTAGGCCGATGTAGGACACGGCATAGCAGCAGTTCTACCTCAGCGAGATAAGGACTGCAAGGAAACTGTATTTCTCAGGCCTTTGCAAGAGATGTTCCCGGTTGGCTGTAAGAGAGGTCTGCACAGCGAGTTGTTTCTTAGCTTCCCAAAGAGCTGGAAGCAAGATGCTCTGGGGCCCAACACGCCCTTTGGAAAGAAGCCTGCACGTTGTGCCTTTCAGCTCTAGGGCCATGTGACACACCCAGACCAGA
>NW_027228531.1:52889-70389 GCF_037783145.1 Equus przewalskii
CAATGTATTGCTGCCCTTTGGAAAGAAGCCTGCACGTTGTGCCTTTCAGCTCCAGGGCAAAGTAGCACACCCAGAGCAGAAGTCCTACTTCAGCCAGATCAGGCCTGCAAAGAAACTGCGTTTCACAGGCCTTTGGAAGAGATGTTCCCACTAGGCTGTAAGAGCACTGTGCAGAGCGAGTTGTTTCTTAGCTTCCCAAAGAGCTGGAAGCAAGATGCTGTGGGGCCCAACTCGCCCTTTGGAAAGAATCATGCACGTTGTGCCTTTCAGCTCTAGGGCACTGTGCAGAGCGAGTTGTTTCTTAGCTTCCCAAAGAGCTGGAAGCAAGATGCTGTGGGGCCCAACTCGCCCTTTGGAAAGAAGCCTGCACGTTGTGCCTTTCAGCTCTAGGGCAGAGTAGCACACCCAGAGCAGAAGTCCTACTTCAGCCAGATCAGGCCAGCAAAGAAACTGCGTTTCACAGGCCTTTGGAAGCGATGTTCCCGGTAGGCTGTAAGAGCACTGTGCAGAGCGAGTTGTTTCTTAGCTTCCCAAAGAGCTGGAAGCAAGATGCTGTGGGGCCCAACTCGCCCTTTGGAAAGAAGCCTGCACGTTGTGCCTTTCAGCTCTAGGGCAAAGTAGCACACCCAGAGCAGAAGTCCTACTTCAGCCAGATCAGGCCTGCAAAGAAACTGCGTTTCACAGGCCTTTGGAAGAGATGTTCCCGGTAGGCTGTAAGAGCACTGTGCAGAGCGAGTTGTTTCTTAGCTTCCCAAAGAGCTGGAAGCAAGATGCTGTGGGGCCCAACTCGCCCTTTGGAAAGAAGCCTGCACGTTGTGCCTTTCAGCTCTAGGGCAAAGTAGCACACCCAGAGTAGAAGTCCTACTTCAGCCAGATCAGGCCTGCAAAGAAACTGCGTTTCACAGGCCTTTGGAAGAGATGTTCCCACTAGGCTGTAAGAGCACTGTGCAGAGCGAGTTGTTTCTTAGCTTCCCAAAGAGCTGGAAGCAAGATGCTGTGGGGCCCAACTCGCCCTTTGGAAAGAAGCCTGCACGTTGTGCCTTTCAGCTCTAGGGCAAAGTAGCACACCCAGAGCAGAAGTCCTACTTCAGCCAGATCAGGCCTGCAAAGAAACTGCGTTTCACAGGCCTTTGGAAGAGATGTTCCCGGTAGGCCGTAAGAGCACTGTGCAGAGCGAGTTGTTTCTTAGCTTCCCAAAGAGCTGGAAGCAAGACGCTGTGGGGCCCAACTCGCCCTTTGGAAAGAAGCCTGCACGTTGTGCCTTTCAGCTCTAGGGCCATGTGGCACACCCACAGCAGAAGTCCTACTTCAGCCAGATGAGGCCTGCAAAGAAACTGCGTTTCACAGGCCTTTGGAAGAGATGTTCCCACTAGGTTGTAAGAGCACTGTGCAGAGCGAGTTGTTTCTTAGCTTCCCAAAGAGCTGGAAGAAAGATGCTGTGGGGCCCAACCCGCCCTTTGGAAAGAAGCCTGCACGTTGTGCCTTTCAGCTCTAGGGCAAAGTAGCACACCCAGAGCAGAAGTCCTACTTCAGCCAGATCAGGCCTGCAAAGAAACTGCGTTTCACAGGCCTTTGGAAGAGATGTTCCCACTAGGCTGTAAGAGCACTGTGCAGAGCGAGTTGTTTCTTAGCTTCCCAAAGAGCTGGAAGAAAGATGCTGTGGGGCCCAACTCGCCCTTTGGAAAGAAGCCTGCACGTTGTGCCTTTCAGCTCTAGGGCAAAGTAGCACACCCAGAGTAGAAGTCCTACTTCAGCCAGATCAGGCCTGCAAAGAAACTGCGTTTCACAGGCCTTTGGAAGAGATGTTCCCGGTAGGCTGTAAGAGCACTGTGCAGAGCGAGTTGTTTCTTAGCTTCCCAAAGAGCTGGAAGCAAGATGCTGTGGGGCCCAACTCGCCCTTTGGAAAGAAGCCTGCACGTTGTGCCTTTCAGCTCTAGGGCAAAGTAGCACACCCAGAGCAGAAGTCCTACTTCAGCCAGATCAGGCCTGCAAAGAAACTGCGTTTCACAGGCCTTTGGAAGACATGTTCCCGGTAGGCTGTAAGAGCACTGTGCAGAGCGAGTTATTTCTTAGCTTCCCAAAGAGCTGGAAGCAAGATGCTGTGGGGCCCAACTCGCCCTTTGGAAAGAAGCCTGCACGTTGTGCCTTTCAGCTCTAGGGCAAAGTAGCACACCCAGAGCAGAAGTCCTACTTCAGCCAGATCAGGCCTGCAAAGAAACTGCGTTTCACAGGCCTTTGGAAGAGATGTTCCCGGTAGGCTGTAAGAGCACTGTGCAGAGCGAGTTGTTTCTTAGCTGCCGAAAGAGCTGGAAGCTGGACGCTGAGGTACTAGTCTCCCCTTTGGGGAAACAAGGCAGGACTTTGTGCCTTGCATCTCTAGGGCCATGTTGCACACGGCAGAGCAGAAGTTCTACTTCAGCCAGATCAGGGCTGGGAAGAAACTGCGTTTCACAGTCCTTTGTAAGACATGTTCCCGGTAGGCTTTAAGAGCCCTACGCAGAGCGAGTTGTTTCTTAGCTGCCGAAAGAGCTGGATGCTGGACCTGAGGGACTTGTCTACCCTTGTGGAATCAAGGCAGAACTTTGCGCCTTGCAGCTCTAGCGCCATGTAGGACCCGGCAGAGCAGAAGTTCTACTTCAGCCAGATCAGGGCTGGGAATAAACTGCGTTTCACAGGCCTTTGTAAGACTCGTTCCCTGTAGGCTGTAAAACACCAGGGCAGAGCAAGATGTTTCTTAGCGGCCCAAAGAGGTGGAAGCCCCACGCTGTGGGGCCTGTCTGCCCTTGAGGAATCAAGGCAGGACTTTGAGCCTTGCAACTCTAGGCCGAAGTAGGATATGGCATAGCAGCAGTTCTACCTCAGCGAGATAAGGCCTGCAAAGAAACTGCATTTCTCAGGCCTTTGCAAGAGATGCTCCCAGTTGGCTGTAAGAGAGGTCTGCAGAGCCAGTTGTTTCTTAGCTTCCCAAAGAGCTGGAAGGAAGATGCTTTTGGGCCCAACTCGCCCTTTGGAAAGAAGACTGCGGGTTGTGCCTTTCAGCTCTAGGGCCATGTGGCACACCCAGAGCAGAAGTTCTACTTCAGCCAGATCAGGCCAGCAAAGAAACTGCCTTTCACAGGCCTTCGTAAGACATGTTCCCGGTAGGCTGTAAGAGCACTGTGCAGAGCGAGTTGTTTCTTAGCTTCCCAAAGAGCTGGAAGCAAGATGCTCTGCGGCCCAACTCTCCCTTTGGAAAGAAGCGTGCACGTTGTGCCTTTCAGCTCTAGGGCCATGTGGCACACCCAGAGCAGAAGTTCCACTTCAGCCAGATCAGGCCTGCAAAGAAACTGCGTTTCACAGGCCTTTGGAAGAGATGTTCCCGGTACGCTGTAAGAGCACTGTGCAGAGCGAGTTGTTTCTTAGCTTCCCAAAGAGCTGGAAGCAAGAGGCTTTGGGGCCCAACTCGCCCTTGGAAAGAAGCCTGCACGTTGTGCCTTTCAGCTGTAGGGCCATGTGGCACACCCAGAGCAGAAGTTCTACTTCAGCCAGATCAGGCCTGCAAAGAAACTGCGTTTCACAGGCCTTTGTAAGAGATGTTCCCGGTAGGCCGTAAGAGCACTGTGCAGAGCGAGTTGTTTCTTAGCTGCCGAAAGAGCTGGAAGGTGGACCTGATGGACTTGTCTACCCTTGTGGAAACAAGGCAGGACTTTGTGCCTTGCAGCTCTAGCGCCATGTAGGACCCGGCAGAGCAGAAGTTCTACTTCAGCCACATCAGGGCTGGGAAGAAACTGCGTTTCTCAGGCCTTTGTATGACTCGTTCCCTCTAGGCTGTAAAACACCAGTGCAGAGCAAGTTGTTTCTTAGCTGCCCAAAGATGTGGAAGCCCCACGCTGTGGGGCCTTTCTGCCCTTGAGTAGTCAAGGCAGGACTTTGAGCCTTGCAACTCTAGGCCGATGTAGGACACGGCATAGCAGCAGTTCTACCTCAGCGAGATAAGGCCTGCAAAGAAACTGCATTTCTCAGGCCTTTGCAAGAGATGCTCCCGGTTGGCTGTAAGAGAGGTCTGCAGAGCGAGTTGTTTCTTAGCTTCCCAAAGAGCTGAAAGCAAGACGCTGAGGGGCCCAACTCGCCCTTTGGAAAGAAGCCTGCACGTTGTGCCTTTCAGCTCTAGGGCAAAGTAGCACACCCAGAGCAGAAGTCCTACTTCAGCCAGATCAGGCCTGCAAAGAAACTGCGTTTCACAGGCCTTGGAAGAGATGTTCCCACTAGGCTGTAAGAGCACTGTGCCGATCAAGTTGTTTCTTAGCTGCCCAAAGAGGTGGAAGCCCCACGCTGTGGGGCCTGTCTGCCCTTGAGGAATCAAGGCAGGACTTTGAGCCTTGCAACTCTAGGCCGAAGTAGGATATGGCATAGCAGCAGTTCTACCTCAGCGAGATAAGGCCTGCAAAGAAACTGCATTTCTCAGGCCTTTGCAAGAGATGCTCTCAGTTGGCTGTAAGAGAGGTCTGCACAGCCAGTTGTTTCTTTCTTCCCAAAGAGCTGGAAGCAAGATGCTGTGGGGCCCAACTCGCCCTTTGGAAAGAAGCCTGCACGTTGTGCCTTTCAGCTCTAGGGCCATGTGGCACACCCAGAGCAGAAGTCCTACTTCAGCCAGATGAGGCCTGCAAAGAAACTGCGTTTCACAGGCCTTTGGAAGAGATGTTCCCACTAGGCTGTAAGAGCACTGTGCAGAGCGAGTTGTTTCTTAGCTTCCCAAAGAGCTGGAAGAAAGATGCTGTGGGGCCCAACTCGCCCTTTGGAAAGAAGCCTGCACGTTGTGCCTTTCAGCTCTAGGGCAAAGTAGCACACCCAGAGCAGAAGTCCTACTTCAGCCAGATCCGGCCTGCAAAGAAACTGCGTTTCACAGGCCTTTGGAAGAGATGTTCCCGGTAGGCTGTAAGAGCACTGTGCAGAGCGAGTTGTTTCTTAGCTTCCCAAAGAGCTGGAAGCAAGATGCTGTGGGGCCCAACTCGCCCTTTGGAAAGAAGCCTGCACGTTGTGCCTTTCAGCTCTAGGGCAAAGTAGCACACCCAGAGTAGAAGTCCTACTTCAGCCAGATGAGGCCTGCAAAGAAACTGCGTTTCACAGGCCTTTGGAAGAGATGTTCCCGGTAGGCTGTAAGAGCACTGTGCAGAGCGAGTTGTTTCTTAGCTTCCCAAAGAGCTGGAAGCAAGATGCTGTGGGGCCCAACTCGCCCTTTGGAAAGAAGCCTGCACGTTGTGCCTTTCAGCTCTAGGGCAAAGTAGCACACCCAGAGCAGAAGTCCTACTTCAGCCAGATCAGGCCTGCAAAGAAACTGCGTTTCACAGGCCTTTGGAAGACATGTTCCCGGTAGGCTGTAAGAGCACTGTGCAGAGCGAGTTATTTCTTAGCTTCCCAAAGAGCTGGAAGCAAGATGCTGTGGGGCCCAACTCGCCCTTTGGAAAGAAGCCTGCACGTTGTGCCTTTCAGCTCTAGGGCAAAGTAGCACACCCAGAGCAGAAGTCCTACTTCAGCCAGATCAGGCCAGCAAAGAAACTGAGTTTCACAGGCCTTTGGAAGAGATGTTCCCCGTAGGCTGTAAGAGCACTGTGCAGAGCGAGTTGTTTCTTAGCTGCCGAAAGAGCTGGAAGCTGGACGCTGAGGTACTAGTCTCCCCTTTGGGGAAACAGGGCAGGACTTTGTGCCTTGCATCTCTAGGGCCATGTTGCACACGGCAGAGCAGAAGTTCTACTTCAGCCAGATCAGGGCTGGGAAGAAACTGCGTTTCACAGTCCTTTGTAAGACATGTTCCCGGTAGGCTTTAAGAGCCCTACGCAGAGCGAGTTGTTTCTTAGCTGCCGAAAGAGCTGGATGCTGGACCTGAGGGACTTGTCTACCCTTGTGGAATCAAGGCAGAACTTTGCGCCTTGCAGCTCTAGCGCCATGTAGGACCCGGCAGAGCAGAAGTTCTACTTCAGCCAGATCAGGGCTGGGAATAAACTGCGTTTCACAGGCCTTTGTAAGACTCGTTCCCTGTAGGCTGTAAAACGCCAGGGCAGAGCAAGATGTTTCTTAGCGGCCCAAAGAGGTGGAAGCCCCACGCTGTGGGGCCTGTCTGCCCTTGAGGAAACAAGGCAGGACTTTGAGCCTTGCAACTCTAGGCCGAAGTAGGATATGGCATAGCAGCAGTTCTACCTCAGCGAGATAAGGCCTGCAAAGAAACTGCATTTCTCAGGCCTTTGCAAGAGATGCTCCCAGTTGGCTGTAAGAGAGGTCTGCAGAGCCAGTTGTTTCTTAGCTTCCCAAAGAGCTGGAAGGAAGATGCTTTTGGGCCCAACTCGCCCTTTGGAAAGAAGACTGCGGGTTGTGCCTTTCAGCTCTAGGGCCATGTGGCACACCCAGAGCAGAAGTTCTACTTCAGCCAGATCAGGCCAGCAAAGAAACTGCCTTTCACAGGCCTTCGTAAGACATGTTCCCGGTAGGCTGTAAGAGCACTGTGCAGAGCGAGTTGTTTCTTAGCTGCCGAAAGAGCTGGAAGGTGGACCTGATGGACTTGTCTACCCTTGTGGAAACAAGGCAGGACTTTGTGCCTTGCAGCTCTAGCGCCATGTAGGACCCGGCAGAGCAGAAGTTCTACTTCAGCCACATCAGGGCTGGGAAGAAACTGCGTTTCTCAGGCCTTTGTATGACTCGTTCCCTCTAGGCTGTAAAACACCAGTGCAGAGCAAGTTGTTTCTTAGCTGCCCAAAGATGTGGAAGCCGCACGCTGTGGGGCCTTTCTGCCCTTGAGTAGTCAAGGCAGGACTTTGAGCCTTGCAACTCTAGGCCGATGTAGGACACGGCATAGCAGCAGTTCTACCTCAGCGAGATAAGGCCTGCAAAGAAACTGCATTTCTCAGGCCTTTGCAAGAGATGCTCCCGGTTGGCTGTAAGAGAGGTCTGCAGAGCGAGTTGTTTCTTAGCTTCCCAAAGAGCTGAAAGCAAGATGCTGAGGGGCCCAACTCGCCCTTTGGAAAGAAGCCTGCACGTTGTGCCTTTCAGCTCTAGGGCAAAGTAGCACACCCAGAGCAGAAGTCCTACTTCAGCCAGATCAGGCCTGCAAAGAAACTGCGTTTCACAGGCCTTTGGAAGAGATGTTCCCGGTAGGCTGTAAGAGCACTGTGCAGAGCGAGTTGTTTCTTAGCTTCCCAAAGAGCTGGAAGCAAGATGCTGTGGGGCCCAACTCGCCCTTTGGAAAGAAGCCTGCACGTTGTGCCTTTCAGCTCAAGGGCAAAGTAGCACACCCAGAGCAGAAGTCCTACTTCAGCCAGATCAGGCCTGCAAAGAAACTGCGTTTCACAGGCCTTGGAAGAGATGTTCCCACTAGGCTGTAAGAGCACTGTGCAGAGCAAGTTGTTTCTTAGCTGCCCAAAGAGGTGGAAGCCCCACGCTGTGGGGCCTGTCTGCCCTTGAGGAGTCAAGGCAGGACTTTGAGCCTTGCAACTCTAGGCCGATGTAGGACACAGCATAGCAGCAGTTCTAACTCAGCGAGATAAGGCCTGCAAAGAAACTGCATTTCTCAGGCCTTTGCAAGAGATGCTCCCGGTTGGCTGTAAGAGAGTTCTGCAGAGCGAGTTGTTTCTTATCTTCCCAAAGAGCTGGAAGCAAGATGCTCTGCGGCCCAACTCTCCCTTTGGAAAGAAGCGTGCACGTTGTGCCTTTCAGCTCTAGGGCCATGTGGCACACCCAGAGCAGAAGTTCCACTTCAGCCAGATCAGGCCTGCAAAGAAACTGCCTTTCACAGGCCTTTGTAAGAGATGTTCCCGGTAGGCTGTAAGAGCACTGTGCAGAGCGATTTGTTTCTTAGCTTCCCAAAGAGCTGGAAGCAAGATGCTCTGCGGCCCAACTCTCCCTTTGGAAAGAAGCCTGCACGTTGTTCCTTTCAGCTCTAGGGCCATGTGGCACACCCAGAGCAGAAGTTCCACTTCAGCCAGATCAGGCCTGCAAAGAAACTGCGTTTCACAGGCCTTCGTAAGAGATGTTCCCGGTAGGCTGTAAGAGCGCTGTGCAGAGCGAGTTGTTTCTTAGCTTCCCAAAGAGCTGGAAGCAAGATGCTCTGGGTCCCACCTCGCCCTTTTTTAAGAAGCCTGCACGTTGTGCCTTTGAGCTCTAGGTCAATGTGGCACACCCAGAGCAGAAGTTCTACTTCAGCCAGATCAGGGCTGGGAAGAAACTGCGTTTCACAGTCCTTTGTAAGACATGTTCCCGGTAGGCTGTAAGAGCCCTATGCAGAGCGAGTTGTTTCTTAGCTGCCGAAATAGCTGGATGTTTTACCTGAGGGACTTGTCTACCCTTGTGGAATCAAGGCAGAGCTTTGCGCCTTGCAGCTCCAGCGCCATGTAGGACCCGGCAGAGCAGAAGTTCTACTTCAGCCAGATCAGGGCTGGGAATAAACTGCGTTTCACAGGCCTTTGTAAGACTCGTTCCCTGTAGGCTGTAAAACACCAGTGCAGAGCAAGTTGTTTCTTAGCGGCCCAAAGAGGTGGAAGCCCCACGCTGTGGGGCCTGTCTGCCCTTGAGGAATCAAGGCAGGACTTTGAGCCTTGCAACTCTAGGCCGAAGTAGGATATGGCATAGCAGCAGTTCTACCTCAGCGAGATAAGGCCTGCAAAGAAACTGCATTTCTCAGGCCTTTGCAAGAGATGCTCCCAGTTGGCTGTAAGAGAGGTCTGCAGAGCCAGTTGTTTCTTAGCTTCCCAAAGAGCTGGAAGGAAGATGCTTTTGGGCCCAACTCGCCCTTTGGAAAGAAGACTGCGGGTTGTGCCTTTCAGCTCCAGGCCAATGTAGCACACCCAGAGCAGAAGTTCTACTTCAGCCAGATCAGGCCTGCAAAGAAACTGCGTTTCACAGGCCTTTGTAAGAGATGTTCCCAGTAGGCTGTAAGAGCACTGTGCAGAGCGAGTTGTCTCTTATCTTCCCAAAGAGCTGGAAGCAAGATGCTGTGGGGCCCAACTCGCCCTTTGGATAGAAGCCTGCACGTTGTGCCTTTCAGCTCTAGGGCCATGTGGCACACCCAGAGCAGAAGTTCTACTTCAGCCAGATCAGGCCTGCAAAGAAACTGCGTTTCACAGGCCTTTGTAAGAGATGTTCCCGGTAGGCTGTAAGAGCACTGTGCACAGCGAGTTGTTTCTTAGCTTCCGAAAGAGCTGGAAGCTGGACCTGAGGGACTTGTCTACCCTTGTGGAAAAAAAGGGAGAACTTTTTGCTTTGCAGCTCTAGCGCCATGTAGGACCCGGCAGAGCAGAAGTTCTACTTCAGCCAGATCAGGGCTGGGAAGAAACTGCATTTCACAGGTCTTTGTAAGACTCGTTCCCTGTAGGCTGTAAAACACCAGTGCAGAGCAAGTTGTTTCTTAGCTGCCTAAAGAGGTGGAAGCCCCACGCTGTGGGGCCTGTCTGCCCTTGAGGAGTCAAGGCAGGACTTTGAGCCTTGCAACTCTAGGCCGATGTAGGACACAGCATAGCAGCAGTTCTACCTCAGCGAGATAAGGCCTGCAAAGAAACTGCATTTCTCAGGCCTTTGCAAGAGATGCTCCCGGTTGGCTGTAAGAGAGTTCTGCAGAGCAAGTTGTTTCTTAGCTTCCCAAAGAGCTGGAAGCAAGAGGCTTTGGGGCCCAACACGCCCTTTGGAAAGAAGCCTGCACGTTGTGCCTTTCAGCTCTAGGGCCATGTGGCACACCCAGAGCAGAAGTTCTACTTCAGCCAGATCAGGCCTGCAAAGAAACTGCCTTTCACAGGCCTTTGTAAGAGATGTTCCCCGTAGGCTGTAAGAGCACTGTGCAGAGCGAGTTGTTTCTTAGCTTCCCAAAGAGCTGGAAGCAAGATGCTCTGGGTCCCACCTCGCCCTTTTTTAAGAAGCCTGCACGTTGTGCCTTTGAGCTCTAGGTCAATGTGGCACACCCAGAGCAGAAGTTCTACTTCAGCCAGATCAGGGCTGGGAAGAAACTGCGTTTCACAGGCCTTTGTAAGACATGTTCCCGGTAGGCTGTAAGAGCCCTATGCAGAGCGAGTTGTTTCTTAGCTGCCGAAAGAGCTGGATGCTGGACCTGAGGGACTTGTCTACCCTTGTGGAATCAAGGCAGAGCTTTGCGCCTTGCAGCGCTAGCGCCATGTAGGACCCGGCAGAGCAGAAGTTCTACTTCAGCCAGATCAGGGCTGGGAATAAAGTGCGTTTCACAGGCCTTTGTAAGACTCGTTCCCTGTAGGCTGTAAAACACCAGTGCAGAGCAAGATGTTTCTTAGCTGCCTAAAGAGGTGGAAGCCCCACGCTGTGGGGCCTGTCTGCCCTTGAGGAGTCAAGGCAGGACTTTGAGCCTTGCAACTCTAGGCCGATGTAGGACACAGCATAGCAGCAGTTCTACCTCAGCGAGATAAGGCCTGCAAAGAAACTGCATTTCTCAGGCCTTTGCAAGAGATGCTCCCGGTTGGCTGTAAGAGAGTTCTGCAGAGCGAGTTGTTTCTTAGCTTCCCAAAGAGCTGGAAGCAAGAGGCTTTGGGGCCCAACACGCCCTTTGGAAAGAAGCCTGCATGTTGTGCCTTTCAGCTCTAGGGCCATGTGGCACACCCAGAGCAGAAGTTCCACTTCAGCCAGATCAGGCCTGCAAAGAAACTGCCTTTCACAGGCCTTTGTAAGAGATGTTCCCGGTAGGCTGTAAGAGCACTGTGCAGAGCGATTTGTTTCTTAGCTTCCCAAAGAGCTGGAAGCAAGATACTCTGCGGCCCAACTCTCCCTTTGGAAAGAAGCCTGCACGTTGTTCCTTTCAGCTCTAGGGCCATGTGGCACACCCAGAGCAGAAGTTCCACTTCAGCCAGATCAGGCCTGCAAAGAAACTGCGTTTCACAGGCCTTCGTAAGGGATGTTCCCGGTAGGCTGTAAGAGCACTGTGCAGAGCGAGTTGTTTCTTAGCTTCCCAAAGAGCTGGAAGCAAGATGCTCTGGGTCCCACCTCGCCCTTTTTTAAGAAGCCTGCACGTTGTGCCTTTGAGCTCTAGGTCAATGTGGCACACCCAGAGCAGAAGTTCTACTTCAGCCAGATCAGGGCTGGGAAGAAACTGCGTTTCACAGTCCTTTGTAAGACATGTTCCCGGTAGGCTGTAAGAGCCCTATGCAGAGCGAGTTGTTTCTTAGCTGCCGAAATAGCTGGATGTTTTACCTGAGGGACTTGTCTACCCTTGTGGAATCAAGGCAGAGCTTTGCGCCTTGCAGCTCCAGCGCCATGTAGGACCCGGCAGAGCAGAAGTTCTACTTCAGCCAGATCAGGGCTGGGAATAAACTGCGTTTCACAGGCCTTTGTAAGACTCGTTCCCTGTAGGCTGTAAAACACCAGTGCAGAGCAAGTTGTTTCTTAGCGGCCCAAAGAGGTGGAAGCCCCACGCTGTGGGGCCTGTCTGCCCTTGAGGAATCAAGGCAGGACTTTGAGCCTTGCAACTCTAGGCCGAAGTAGGATATGGCATAGCAGCAGTTCTACCTCAGCGAGATAAGGCCTGCAAAGAAACTGCATTTCTCAGGCCTTTGCAAGAGATGCTCCCAGTTGGCTGTAAGAGAGGTCTGCAGAGCCAGTTGTTTCTTAGCTTCCCAAAGAGCTGGAAGGAAGATGCTTTTGGGCCCAACTCGCCCTTTGGAAAGAAGACTGCGGGTTGTGCCTTTCAGCTCCAGGCCAATGTAGCACACCCAGAGCAGAAGTTCTACTTCAGCCAGATCAGGCCTGCAAAGAAACTGCGTTTCACAGGCCTTTGTAAGAGATGTTCCCAGTAGGCTGTAAGAGCACTGTGCAGAGCGAGTTGTTTCTTATCTTCCCAAAGAGCTGGAAGCAAGATGCTGTGGGGCCCAACTCGCCCTTTGGATAGAAGCCTGCACGTTGTGCCTTTCAGCTCTAGGGCCATGTGGCACACCCAGAGCAGAAGTTCTACTTCAGCCAGATCAGGCCTGCAAAGAAACTGCGTTTCACAGGCCTTTGTAAGAGATGTTCCCGGTAGGCTGTAAGAGCACTGTGCACAGCGAGTTGTTTCTTAGCTTCCGAAAGAGCTGGAAGCTGGACCTGAGGGACTTGTCTACCCTTGTGGAAAAAAAGGGAGAACTTTTTGCTTTGCAGCTCTAGCGCCATGTAGGACCCGGCAGAGCAGAAGTTCTACTTCAGCCAGATCAGGGCTGGGAAGAAACTGCATTTCACAGGTCTTTGTAAGTCTCGCTCCCTGTAGGCTGTAAAACACCAGTGCAGAGCAAGTTGTTTCTTAGCTGCCTAAAGAGGTGGAAGCCCCACGCTGTGGGGCCTGTCTGCCCTTGAGGAGTCAAGGCAGGACTTTGAGCCTTGCAACTCTAGGCCGATGTAGGACACAGCATAGCAGCAGTTCTACCTCAGCGAGATAAGGCCTGCAAAGAAACTGCATTTCTCAGGCCTTTGCAAGAGATGCTCCCGGTTGGCTGTAAGAGAGTTCTGCAGAGCAAGTTGTTTCTTAGCTTCCCAAAGAGCTGGAAGCAAGAGGCTTTGGGGCCCAACACGCCCTTTGGAAAGAAGCCTGCACGTTGTGCCTTTCAGCTCTAGGGCCATGTGGCACACCCAGAGCAGAAGTTCTACTTCAGCCAGATCAGGCCTGCAAAGAAACTGCCTTTCACAGGCCTTTGTAAGAGATGTTCCCCGTAGGCTGTAAGAGCACTGTGCAGAGCGAGTTGTTTCTTAGCTTCCCAAAGAGCTGGAAGCAAGATGCTCTGGGTCCCACCTCGCCCTTTTTTAAGAAGCCTGCACGTTGTGCCTTTGAGCTCTAGGTCAATGTGGCACACCCAGAGCAGAAGTTCTACTTCAGCCAGATCAGGGCTGGGAAGAAACTGCGTTTCACAGGCCTTTGTAAGACATGTTCCCGGTAGGCTGTAAGAGCCCTATGCAGAGCGAGTTGTTTCTTAGCTGCCGAAAGAGCTGGATGCTGGACCTGAGGGACTTGTCTACCCTTGTGGAATCAAGGCAGAGCTTTGCGCCTTGCAGCGCTAGCGCCATGTAGGACCCGGCAGAGCAGAAGTTCTACTTCAGCCAGATCAGGGCTGGGAATAAAGTGCGTTTCACAGGCCTTTGTAAGACTCGTTCCCTGTAGGCTGTAAAACACCAGTGCAGAGCAAGTTGTTTCTTAGCTGCCTAAAGAGGTGGAAGCCCCACGCTGTGGGGCCTGTCTGCCCTTGAGGAGTCAAGGCAGGACTTTGAGCCTTGCAACTCTAGGCCGATGTAGGACACAGCATAGCAGCAGTTCTACCTCAGCGAGATAAGGCCTGCAAAGAAACTGCATTTCTCAGGCCTTTGCAAGAGATGCTCCCGGTTGGCTGTAAGAGAGTTCTGCAGAGCGAGTTGTTTCTTAGCTTCCCAAAGAGCTGGAAGCAAGAGGCTTTGGGGCCCAACTCGCCCTTTGGAAAGAAGCCTGCATGTTGTGCCTTTCAGCTCTAGGGCCATGTGGCACACCCAGAGCAGAAGTTCCAATTCAGCCAGATCAGGCCTGCAAAGAAACTGCGTTTCACAGGCCTTTGTAAGAGATGTTCCCGGTAGGCTGTAAGAGCACTGTGCAGAGCGAGTTGTTTCTTAGCTTCCCAAAGAGCTGGAAGCAAGATGCTCTGCGGCCCAACTCTCCCTTTGGAAAGAAGCCAACACGTTGTTCCTTTCAGCTCTAGGGCCATGTGGCACACCCAGAGCAGAAGTTCCACTTCAGCCAGATCAGGCCTGCAAAGAAACTGCATTTCACAGGCCTTTGTAAGAGATGCTCCCGGTAGGCTGTAAGAGCGGTGTGCAGAGCGAGTTGTTTCTTAGCTTCCCAAAGAGCTGGAAGCAAGATGCTCTGGGGCCCAACTCGCCCTTTTGTAAGAAGCCTGCACGTTGTGCCTTTCAGCTCTAGGTCCATGTGGCACACCCAGAGCAGAAGTTCTACTTCAGCCAGATCAGGGCTGGAAAGAAACTGCGTTTCACAGTCCTTTGTAAGACATGTTCCCGGTAGGCTGTAAGAGCACTATGCAGAGCGAGTTGTTTCTTAGCTGCCGAAAGAGCTGGATGCTGGACCTGAGGGACTTGTCTACCCTTGTGGAATCAAGGCAGAACTTTGCGCCTTGCAGCTCTAGCGCCATGTAGGACCCGGCAGAGCAGAAGTTCTACTTCAGCCAGATCAGGGCTGGGAATAAACTGCGTTTCACAGGCCTTTGTAAGACTCGTTCCCTGTAGGCTGTAAAACACCAGTGCAGAGCAAGTTGTTTCTTAGCGGCCCAAAGAGGTGGAAGCCCCACGCTGTGGGGTCTGTCTGCCCTTGAGAAATCAAGGCAGGACTTTGAGCCTTGCAACTCTAGGCCGATGTAGGATATGGCATAGCAGCAGTTCTACCTCAGCGAGATAAGGCCTGCAAAGAAACTGCATTTCTCAGGCCTTTGCAAGAGATGCTCCCGGTTGGCTGTAAGAGAGGTCTGCAGAGCGAGTTGTTTCTTAGCTTCCCAAAGAGCTGGAAGCAAGAGGCTCTGGGGCCCAACTCGCCCTTTGGAAAGAAGCCTGCACGTTGTGCCTTTCAGCTCTAGGGCCATGTGGCACACCCAGAGCAGAAGTTCTACTTCAGCCAGATCAGGCATGCAAAGAAACTGCGTTTCACAGGCCTTTGTAAGAGATGTTCCCGGTAGGCTGTAAGAGCACTGTGCAGAGCGAGTTGTTTCTTAGCTTCCCAAAGAGCTGGAAGCAAGATGCTGTGGGGCCCAACTCGCCCTTTGCGAAAGAAGCCTGCACGTTGTGCCTTTCAGCTCTAGGGCCAAGTGGCACACCCAGAGCAGAAGTTCTACTTCAGCCAGATCAGGCCTGCAAAGAAACTGCGTTTCACAGGCCTTTGTAAGAGATGTTCCCGGTAGGCTGTAAGAGCACTGTGCAGAGCGAGTTGTTTCTTAGCTTCCGAAAGAGCTGGAAGCAGGATCCTGTGGGACTCGTCTCCCTTTGGAAAGAAGCCTGCACGTTGTGCCTTTCAGCTCTAGGGCAAAGTAGGACACCGCAGAGCAGAAGTTCTACTTCAGCCAGATCAGGGCTGGGAAGAAACTGCGTTTCACAGGTCTTTGTATGACTCGTTCCCTGTAGGCTGTAAAACACCAGTGCAGAGCAAGATGCTTCTTAGCTGCCTAAAGAGGTGGAAGCCCCACGCTGTGGGGCCTGTCTGCCCTTGAGGAGTCAAGGCAGGACTTTGAGCCTTGCAACTCTAGGCCGATGTAGGACACAGCATAGCAGCAGTTCTACCTCAGCGAGATAAGGCCTGCAAAGAAACTGCGTTTCACAGGCCTTTGAAAGAGATGTTCCCGGTAGGCTGTAAGAGCACTGTGCAGAGCGAGTTGTTTCTTAGGTTCCCAAAGAGCTGGAAGCAAGATGTTGTGGGGCCCAACTCGCCCTTTGGAAAGAAGCCTGCACGTTGTGCCTTTCAGCTCTAGGGCAAAGTAGCACACCCAGAGCAGAAGTCCTACTTCAGCCAGATCAGGCCTGCAAAGTAACTGCGTTTCACAGGCCTTTGGAAGAGATGCTCCCGGTAGGCTGTAAGAGCACTGTGCAGAGCGAGTTGTTTCTTAGCTTCCCAAAGAGCTGGAAGCAAGATGCTGTGGGGCCCAACTCACCCTTTGGAAAGAAGCCTGCACGTAGTGCCTTTCAGCTCTAGGGCAATGTAGCACACCCAGAGCAGAAGTCCTACTTCAGCCAGATCAGGCTTGCAAAGAAACTGCGTTTCACAGGCCTTTGGAAGAGATGTTCCCGGTAGGCTGTAAGAGCACTGTGCAGAGCGAGTTGTTTCTTAGCTGCCGAAATAGCTGGAATCTGGACCTGAGGGACTTATCTACCCTTGTGGAAACAAGGCAAGCACTTTGTGCCTTGCAGCTCTAGCGCCATGTAGGACACCGGCAGAGCAGAAGTTCTACTTCAGCCAGATCAGGGCTGGGAAGAAACTGCGTTTCACAGGCCTTTGGAAGAGATGTTCCCGGTAGGCTGTAAGAGCACTGTGCAGAGCGAGTTGTTTGTTAGCTTCCCAAAGAGCTGGAAGAAAGATGCTGAGGGGCCCAACTCGCACTTTGGAAAGAAGCCTGCCCGTTGTGCCTTTCAGCTCTAGGGCAAAGTAGCACACCCAGAGCAGAAGTCCTACTTCAGCCAGATCAGGCCTGCAAAGAAACTGCGTTTCACAGGCCTTTGGAAGAGATGCTCCTGGTAGGCTGTAAGAGCACTCTGCAGAGCGAGTTGTTTCTTAGCTGCCGAAAGAGCTGGAAGCTGGACCTGAGGGACTTGTCTACCCCTGTGGAAACAAGGCAGGACTTTGTGCCTTGCAGCTCTAGCGCCATGTAGGACCCGGCAGAGCAGAAGTTCTACTTCAGCCACATCAGGGCTGGGAAGAAACTGCGTTTCACACGCCTTTGTAAGACTCGTTCCCTGTAGGCTGTAAAACACCAGTGCAGAGCAAGTTGTTTCTTAGCTGCCCAAATAGGTGGAATCCCCACGCTGTGGGGCCTGTCTGCCCTTGAGGAGTCAAGGCAGGACTTTGAGCCTTGCAGCTCTAGGCCGATGTAGGACACGGCATAGCAGCAGTTCTACCTCAGCGAGATAAGGCCTGCAAAGAAACTGCATTTCTCAGGCCTTTGCAAGAGATGCTCCCGGTTGGCTGTAAGAGAGGTCTGCAGAGCGAGTTGTTTCTTAGCTTCCCAAAGAGCTGGAAGCAAGAGGCTTTGGGGCCCAACAGGCCCTTTGGAAAGAAGCCTGCACGTTGTGCCTTTCAGCTCTAGGGCCATGTGGCACACCCAGAGTAGAAGTTCTACTTCAGCCAGATCAGGCCTGCAAAGATACTGCGTTTCACAGGCCTTTGTCAGAGATGTTCCCGGTAGGCTGTAAGAGCACTGTGCAGAGCGAGTTGTTTCTTAGCTTCCCAAAGAGTTGGAAGCAAGATGCTGTGCGGCCCAACTCTCCCTTTGGAAAGAAACCTGCACGTTGTGCCCTCTTGGGCTATGTAGCACACGCGGAGCAGAATTCTACTTCAGATACATCAGGACTGCAAAGAAACTGCGTTTCACAGGCCTTCGTAAGAGATGTTCCCGGTAGGCTGTAAGAGCGCTGTGCAGAGCGAGTTGTTTCTTAGCTTCCCAAAGAGCTGCAAGCAAGATGCTCTGGGTCCCACCTCTCCCTTTTTTAAGAAGGCTGCATGTTGTGCCTTTGAGCTCTAGGTCAATGTGGCACATCCAGAGCAGATGTTCCACTTCAGCCAGATCAGGCCTGCAAAGAAACTGCGTTTCACAGGCCTTTGGAAGAGATGTTCCCGGTAGGCTGTAGGAGCACTGTGCAGAGCGAGTTGTTTCTTAGCTTCCCAAAGAGCTGGAAGCAAGATGCTGTGTGGCCCAACTCTCCCTTTGGAAAGAAGCCTGCACGTTGTGCCTTTCAGCTCTAGGGCCATGTGGCACACCCAGAGCAGAAGTTCCACTTCAGCCAGATCAGGCCTGGAAAGAAAATGCGTTTCACAGGCCTTTGG
>NW_027228531.1:75389-76900 GCF_037783145.1 Equus przewalskii
GTTAGGGTTAGGGTTAGGGTTAGGGTTAGGGTTAGGGTTAGGGTTAGGGTTAGGGTTAGGGTTAGGGTTAGGGTTAGGGTTAGGGTTAGGGTTAGGGTTAGGGTTAGGGTTAGGGTTAGGGTTAGGGTTAGGGTTAGGGTTAGGGTTAGGGTTAGGGTTAGGGTTAGGGTTAGGGTTAGGGTTAGGGTTAGGGTTAGGGTTAGGGTTAGGGTTAGGGTTAGGGTTAGGGTTAGGGTTAGGGTTAGGGTTAGGGTTAGGGTTAGGGTTAGGGTTAGGGTTAGGGTTAGGGTTAGGGTTAGGGTTAGGGTTAGGGTTAGGGTTAGGGTTAGGGTTAGGGTTAGGGTTAGGGTTAGGGTTAGGGTTAGGGTTAGGGTTAGGGTTAGGGTTAGGGTTAGGGTTAGGGTTAGGGTTAGGGTTAGGGTTAGGGTTAGGGTTAGGGTTAGGGTTAGGGTTAGGGTTAGGGTTAGGGTTAGGGTTAGGGTTAGGGTTAGGGTTAGGGTTAGGGTTAGGGTTAGGGTTAGGGTTAGGGTTAGGGTTAGGGTTAGGGTTAGGGTTAGGGTTAGGGTTAGGGTTAGGGTTAGGGTTAGGGTTAGGGTTAGGGTTAGGGTTAGGGTTAGGGTTAGGGTTAGGGTTAGGGTTAGGGTTAGGGTTAGGGTTAGGGTTAGGGTTAGGGTTAGGGTTAGGGTTAGGGTTAGGGTTAGGGTTAGGGTTAGGGTTAGGGTTAGGGTTAGGGTTAGGGTTAGGGTTAGGGTTAGGGTTAGGGTTAGGGTTAGGGTTAGGGTTAGGGTTAGGGTTAGGGTTAGGGTTAGGGTTAGGGTTAGGGTTAGGGTTAGGGTTAGGGTTAGGGTTAGGGTTAGGGTTAGGGTTAGGGTTAGGGTTAGGGTTAGGGTTAGGGTTAGGGTTAGGGTTAGGGTTAGGGTTAGGGTTAGGGTTAGGGTTAGGGTTAGGGTTAGGGTTAGGGTTAGGGTTAGGGTTAGGGTTAGGGTTAGGGTTAGGGTTAGGGTTAGGGTTAGGGTTAGGGTTAGGGTTAGGGTTAGGGTTAGGGTTAGGGTTAGGGTTAGGGTTAGGGTTAGGGTTAGGGTTAGGGTTAGGGTTAGGGTTAGGGTTAGGGTTAGGGTTAGGGTTAGGGTTAGGGTTAGGGTTAGGGTTAGGGTTAGGGCTAGGGTTAGGGTTAGGGTTAGGGTTAGGGTTAGGGTTAGGGTTAGGGTTAGGGTTAGGGTTAGGGTTAGGGTTAGGGTTAGGGTTAGGGTTAGGGTTAGGGTTAGGGTTAGGGTTAGGGTTAGGGTTAGGGTTAGGGTTAGGGTTAGGGTTAGGGTTAGGGTTAGGGTTAGGGTTAGGGTTAGGGTTAGGGTTAGGGTTAGGGTTAGGGTTAGGGTTAGGGTTAGGGTTAGGGTTAGGGTTAGGGTTAGGGTTAGGGTTAGGGTTAGGGTTAGGGTTAGGGTTAGGGTTAGGGTTAGGGTTAGGGTTAGGGTTAGGGTTAGGGTTAGGGTTAGGGTTAGGGTTAGGGTTAG
>NW_027228532.1:0-11933 GCF_037783145.1 Equus przewalskii
GACCTTTGCTCTCAGCCGTGCCCTCCATTGCCCTTAGAGGTGGAAGGCACAAAGCACTGCCTCCATCCTTCAATTGGAGACAAGCCAGCAACTGTCCTGCTTCCAGCTCTATAGGAAGCTGGGAAAGCACTCGCATTCCACAGTGCTCTTGCAGCGTCCTGGGAACGTCTCATACAAAGGCAGCTGAACACCGTGTCTTTTCAGCCCTTAACTCACCAACCTGCAACATCTGCTTCTGCCGCATTTCCACCTTGCCAACCCGGCTCAGACGAAATGCCTACATCTTCCCCTGAAGCGACTGTGCTGATTCCCAAATGATTGAGCATCCACATGCTTAGGAGGCGATAAACTGCATGCCTTTTTCCAACCACCATTTTACACTGTTTAGAGAGCGTCGGACAGCAGCTATGTCAGAAAGGCCCCTTTGCTCTCAGCCATGCCCTCCATTGCTCTCGAGGTGGAAGGCACAAGGCACTGGTTCTGGATCCACCCCTCAATGGGAGACAAACCACATCTTGTCCTGCTTCCAGCTCTTTAGGAATTGGAGAAAAATCTCCCTTTCCACAGTGCTCTTACAGCGTCCTGGGAACATCTCATACCAAGGAGGCTGAACGCTGTTTCTCTTCAGCACTTCACTCGCCAGTCTGGGACATCTGCATCCTGCACGTTTCCACCTTGCCAACCCGGCTCAGACGATATGCCTACCTCTTCCCCTTGAGCAATGGGGATGAGGCCCATAGGATTGTGGTTCCACATGCTGAGGAGGAGAGAGACAATAGGCTCTTAACTAACCACGAAGTGCAACGGTTGGGAGAGTGTCAGAAGGCACGAATGGCAGAAATACCCCTTTACTCTCAGCCGCGCCCTCCATTGCTGTAGAGGTGGAAGGCACAAAGCACTGCCTCCATCCTTCAATTGGAGACAAGCCATAAACTGTCTTGCCTCCAGCTCTTTAGGAAGCTGACAAACAACTCGCTTTCCACAGTCCTGTTACAGCAGACCGGGGAACTTCTCATGCAAAGGCAGCTCAAATGGCATTTCTTCCCAGCCCATAACTCGCAGCTTAGGACTCCAGCTTCTGCCGCAATTCCACCTTGCCAACTCGGCTCAGACGACATGCCTACATCTTCCTCTGAAGCAACTGGGCTGAGTCCCAAATGATTGAGCGTCCACGTGCTTAGGAGGCGATAGACTGCACGCCTTTTTCCAACCACCATTGCGCACTGCTGGAGAGAGTGTCGGAAAGCAGCTATGTCAGAAAGACCCCTTTGCTCTCAGCCGTTCCCTTCATTGCTCTAGACGTGAAATGCACAATGCACTGGCTCCCCCCCTCAATGGGCGACAAGCCACAGACCATCTTCCTTCCATCTCTTTAGGAAGCTGAGCAAGAACTCGCTTTCAACAGTGCTCTTTCTGTGTCCTGGCAACATCTCATACAAAGGCAGCTGATATGCCATTTCTTTTCAGCGCTTAACTCGCAGATTTGGAACTTCTGCTCCTGCCACATTTCCACCTTGCCAACCCGGCTCAGACGAAATGTCTACGTCTTCCCCTTCAGCAACGGGGACGAGGCCCAGATGACTGTGCTTCCACATGCTTAGCAGGAGCAGACAATGGGCTTTTTACAAACCGCCATTGTGCACTGGGTCAGATAGTGTCAGAATACACCTATGTCAGAAAGGGCCCTTTGCTCTCAGCCGTGCCCTCCATTGCTCTAGAGGTGGAAGGCACAAAGCACTGCCTCCATCCTTCAATTGGAGACAAGCCAGCAACTGTCCTGCTTCCAGCTCTTTAGGAAGCTGGGAAAGCACTCGCATTCCACAGTGCTCTTGCAGCCTCCTGGGAACGTCTCATACAAAGGCAGCTGATCACCGTGTCTTTTCAGCCCTTAACTCACCAATCTGCAACATATGCTTCTGTCGCATTTCCACCTTGCTAACCCGGCTCAGACGAAATGCCTACATCTTCCCCTCAAGCGACTGTGCTGATTCCCAAATGATTGAGCATCCACTTGCTTAGGAGGCGATAAACTGCATGCCTTTTTCCAACCACCATTTTACACTGCTTAGAGAGCGTCGGAAAGCAGCTATGTCAGAAAGGCCCCATTGCTCTCAGTCATGCCCTCCATTGCTCTCGAGGTGAAAGGCACAAGGCACTGGTTCTGGATCCACCCCTCAATGGGAGACAAACCACATCTTGGCCTGCTTCCAGCTCTTTTGGAAGTGGAGAAGAAACTCCCTTTCCACAGTGCTCTTACAGCGTCCTGGGAACATCTCATACAAAGGAGGCTGAACGCCGTTTCTTTTCAGCACTTCACTCGCCAGTCTGGGACATCTGCATCCTGCACGTTTCCACCTTGCCAACCCGGCTCAGACTAAATGCCTACATCTTCCCCTTAAGCAACGGGGGCGAAGCCCACATGATTGTGCTGCCACATGCTTAGCAGGAGCAGACAATAGGCTTTTTACAAACCGCCATTGTGCACTGGGTCAGAGAGTGTCAGAATGCACCTGTGTCAGAAAGGGCCCTTTGCTCTCAGCCGTGCCCTCCATTGCTCTAGAGGTGGAAGGCACAAAGCACTGCCTCCATCCTTCAATTGGAGACAAGCCATAAACTGTCTTGCCTCCAGCTCTTTAGGAAGCTGACAAACAACTCGCTTTCCACAGGCCTGTTACAGAAGACCGGGGATCTTCTCATACAAAGGCAGCTCAAATGGCATTTCTTCCCAGTCCTTAACTCGCAGCTTTAGAACTCCTGCTTCTGCCGCAATTCCACCTTGCCAACCCGGCTCAGACGAAATGCCTACATCCTCCCCATGAGCAATGGGGATGAGGCCCATAGGATTGTGGTTCCACATGCTGAGGAGGAGAGAGAAAATAAGCTTTTAACTAACCACGAAGTGCAATGGTTGGGAGAGTGTCAGAAAGCACCAATATCAGAAAGACCCCTTTACTCTCAGCCGCGCCCTCCATTGCTGTAGAGGTGGAAGGCACAAAGCACTGCCTCCATCCTTCAAGGGGAGACAAGCCATAAACTGTCTTGACTCCAGCTCTTTAGGAAGCTGGGAAAGAACTCGCTTTCCACAGTTCTCTTACAGCATACGAGGAAACTCTCATGCAGAGGCAGCTCAAACGCCATTTCTGCCCTGTGCTTAACTGGCCGCTTTAGGACTTCCGCTTCTGCCACTGTTCCACCTGGCCAACCCGGCTCAGACGAAATGCCTACATCTTCCCCTTAAGCAACGGGGGTGAAGCCCACATGATTGTGCTGCCACATGCTTCGCAGGAGCAGACAATAGGCTTTTTACAAACCGCCATTGTGCACTGGGTCAGAGAGTGTGAGAATGAACCTATGTCAGAAAGGGCCCTTTGCTCTCAGCCTTGCCCTCCATTGCTCTAGAGGTGGAAGGCACAAAGCACTGCCTCCATCCTTCAATTGGAGACAAGCCACAAACTGTCTTGCCTCCAGCTCTTTAGGAAGCTGACAAAAAACTCGCTTTCCACAGTCCTGATACAGCAGACAGGGGAACTTCTCATACAAAGGCAGCTCAAATGGCACTTCTTCCCAGCCCTTAACTCACAGCTTTAGAACTCCTGCTTCTGCCGCAATTCCACCTTCCCAACCCGGCTCAGACGAAATGCCTACATCTTCCCCTGAAGCAACTGGGCTGAGTACCAAATGATTGAGCGTCCACGTGGTTAGGAGGCGATGGACTGCACGCCTTTTTCCAACCACCATTGTGCACTGCTGGAGAGAGTGTCGGAAAGCAGCTATGTCAGAAAGACCCCTTTGCTCTCAGCCGTGCCCTTCATTGCTCTAGACGTGGAATGCACAAAGCACTGGCTCCCCCCCTCAAGTGGCCACAAGCCACAGACCATCTTCCTTCCATCTCTTTAGGAAGCTGAGCCAGAACTCGCTTTCAACAGTGCTCTTTCTGTGTCCTGGCAACATCTCATACAAAGGCAGCTGATATGCCATTTCTTTTCAGCGCTTAACTCGCAGATTTGGAACTTCTGCTCCTGCCACATTTCCAGGTTGCCAACCCGGCTCAGACGGAATGTCTACATCTTCCCCTTCAGCAACGGGGACGAGGCCCAGATGACTGTGCTTCCGCATGCTTAGAAGGAGCAGACAATAAGCTTTTTACAAACCGCCATTGTGCACTGGGTCAGAGAGTGTCAGAATGCACCTATGTCAGAAAGGGCCCTTTGCTCTCAGCCGTGCCCTCCATTGCTCTAGAGGTGGAAGGCACAAAGCACTGCCTCCATCCTTCAATTGGAGACAAGCCAGCAACTGGCCTGCTTACAGCTCTTTAGGAAGCTGGGAAAGCACTCGCATTCCACAGTGCTCTTAGAGCGTCCTGGGAACGTCTCATACAATGGCAGCTGAACTCCGTGTCTTTTCAGCCCTTAACTCACCAATCTGCAACATCTGCTTCTGCCGCCTTTCCACCTTGCCAACCCGGCTCAGACGAAATGCCTACATATTCCCCTGAAGCGACTGTGCCGATTCCCAAATGATTGAGCATCCACATGCTTAGTAGGCGATAAACTGCATGCCTTTTTCCAACCACCATTTTACACTGCTTAGAGAGCGTCGGAAAGCAGCTATGTCAGAAAGGCCCCTTTGCTCTCAGCCATGCCCTCCATTGCTCTCGAGGTGGAAGGCACAAGGCACTGGTTCTGGATCCACCCCTCAATGGGAGACAAAACACTTCTTGGCCTGTGTCCAGCTCTTTAGGAAGTGGAGAAAAAAATTCCCTTTCCACAGTGCTCTTACAGCGTCCTGGGAACATCTGATAAAAAGGAGGCTGAACGCCATTTCTTTTCAGCACTTCACTCGCCAGTCTGGGACATCTGCATCCTGCACGTTTCCACCTTGCCAACCCGGCTCAGACGAAATGCCTACATCTTCCCCTTGAACAATGGGGATGAGGCCCATAGGATTGTGGTTCCACATGCTGAGGAGGAGAGAGACAATAGGGTTTTAACTAACCGCGAAGTGCAACGGTTGGGAGAGAGTTAGAAAGCACCAATGGCAGAAAGACCCCTTTACTCTCAGCCGTGCCCTCCATTGCTGTAGAGGTGGAAGGCACAAAGCACTGCCTCCATCCTTCAATGGGAGACAAGCCATAAACTCTCTTGCCTCCAGCTCTTTAGGAAGCTGGGAAAGAACTCGCTTTCCACAGTGCCGTTACAGCATACGAGGAAACTCTCATACAGAGGCAGCTCAAACGCCATTTCTTCCCAGTGCTTAACTGGCCGCTTTAGGACTTCCGCTTCTGCCACAGTTCCACCTTGCCAACCCGGCTCAGACGAAATGCCTACATCTTCCCCTTAAGCAACGGGGGCGAAGCCCACATGATTGTGCTGCCACATGCTTAGCAGGAGCAGACAATAGGCTTTATACAAACCGCCATTGTGCACTGGGTGAGACAGTGTCAGAATGCACCTATGTCAGAAAGGGCCCTTTGCTCTCAGCCGTGCCCTCCATTGCTCTAGAGGTGGAAGGCACAAAGCACTGCCTCTATCCTTCAATTGGAGACAAGCCATAAATTCTCTTGCCTCCAGCTCTTTAGGAAGCTGACAAACAACTCGCTTTCCATAGTCCTGTTACAGCAGACCGGGGAACTTCTCATACAAAGGCAGCTCAAATGGCATTTCTTCCCAGCCCTTAACTCGCAGCTTTAGGACTCCTGCTTCTGCCGCAATTCCACCTTGCCAACCCGGCTCAGACGAAATGCCTACAACTTCCCCTGAAGCAACTGGGCTGAGTCCCAAATGATTGAGCGTCCACGTGCTTAGGAAGCGATAGACTGCACGCCTTTTTCCAACCACCATTGTGCACTGCTGGAGAGAGTGTCGGAAAGCAGCTATGTCAGAAAGACCCCTTTGCTCTCAGCCGTGCCCTTCATTGCTCTAGACGTGGAATGCACAATGCACTGGCTCCCCCCCTCAAGGGGCGACAAGCCACAGACCATCTTCCTTCCATCTCTTTAGGAAGCTGAGCAAGAACTCGCTTTCAACAGTGCTCTTTCTGTGTCCTGGCAACATCTCATACAAAGGCAGCTGATATGCCATTTCTTTTCAGCGCTTAACTCGCAGATCTGGAACTTCTGCTGATTCCCAAATTATTGAGCACCCACATGCTTAGGAGGCGATAAACTGCATGCCTTTTTCCAACCACCATTTTACATTGCTTAGAGAGCGTCGGAAAGCAGCTATGTCAGAAAGGCCCCTTTGCTCTCAGCCATGACCTCCATTGCTCTCAAGGTGGAAGGCACAAGGCACTGGTTCTGGATCCACCCCTCAATGGGACACAAACCACATCTTGGCCTGCTTCCAGCTCTTTAGGAAGTGGAGAAAAAACTCCCTTTCCACTGTGCTCTTACAGCGTCCATCTTCCTTCCATATCTTTAGGAAGCTGAGCAAGAACTCGCTTTCAACAGTGCTCTTTCTGTGTCCTGGCATCATCTCATACAAAGGCAGCAGATATGCCATTTCTTTTCAGCGCTTAACTCGCAGATTTGGATCTTCTGCTCCTGCCACATTTCCAGGTTGCCAACCCGGCTCAGACATAATGTCTACATCTTCCCCTTCAGCAACGGGGAAGTGGCCCAGATGATTGTGCTTCCGCATGCTTAGCAGGAGCAGACAATAGGCTTTTTACAAACCGCCATTGTGCACTGGGTCAGAGAGTGTCAGAATGCACCAATGGCAGAAAGACCCCTTTGCTCTCAGCCGTGCCCTCCATTGCTGTAGAGGTGGAGGGCACAAAGCACTGCCTCCATACTTCAATTGGAGACAAGCCAGCAACTGTCCTGCTTACAGCTCTTTAGGAAGCTGGGAAAGCACTCGCATTCCACAGTGCTCTTACAGCGTCCTGGGAACGTCTCATACAAAGGCAGCTGAACACCGTGTCTTTTCAGCCCTTAACTCACCAATCTGCAACATCTGCTTCCGCCGCATTTCCACCTTGCCAACCCGGCTCAGACGAAATGCCTACCTCTTCCCCTGAAGCGACTGTGCTGATTCCCAAATGATTGAGCATCCACATGCTTAGGAGGGGATAAACTGCATGCCTTTTTCCAACCACCATTTTACACTGCTTACAGAGCGTCGTAAAGCAGCTATGTCAGAAAGGCCCCTTTGCTCTCAGCCATGCCCTCCATTGCTCTCGAGGTGGAAGGCACAAGGCACTGGTTCTGGATCCACTCCTCAATGGGAGACAAAACACATCTTGGCCTGTCTCCAGCTCTTTTTGAAGTGGAGAAAAAACTCCCTTTCCACAGTGCTCTTACAGCGTCCTGGGAACATTTCATACAAAGGAGGCTGAACGCCGTTTCTTTTCAGCACTTCACTCGCCAGTCTGGGACATCTGCATCCCGCACGTTTCCACCTTGCCAACCCGGCTCAGACGAAATACCTACATCTTCCCCTTGGACAATGGGGATGAGGCCCATAGGATAGTGGTTCCACATGCTGAGGTGGAGAGAGACAATAGGGTTTTAAATAACCACGAAGTGCAACGGTTGGGAGAGTGTCATAAAGCACCAATGGCAAAAAGACCCCTTTACTCTCAGACGTGCCCTCCATTGCTGTAGAGGTGGAAGGCACAACGCACTGCCTCCATCCTTCAATGGGAGACAAGCCATAAACTGTCTTGCCTCCAGCTCTTTAGGAAGCTGGGAAAGAACTCGCTTTCCACAGTGCTGTTACAGCATACGAGGAAACTCTCATACAGAGGCAGCTCCAACGCCATTTCTTCCCAGACCTTAACTCGCACCTTTAGGACTCCTGCTTCTGCCGCAATTCCACCTTGCCAACCCGGCTCAGACGAAATGCCTACATCTTCCCCTTAAGCAAAGGGGGCGAAGCCCACATGATTGTGCTGCCACATGCTTAGCAGGAGCAGACAATAGGCTTTTTAGAAACCGCCATTGTGCACTGGGTCAGAGAGTGTCAGAATGCACCTATGTCAGGGAGAGGACCGGGGCGGGGGAACTTTCAAAGGCGGGTCCGGCGATCCGGTGGAGAAGCGCCGGAGCTCCGCCTGGGCAGCAGACAAAACTCTCTGTCTGCCGGTAGCAGAGGGGCCACGCTGAGCATTCAGAGCTCCCGGCAGAGGCCCGGAGAGAAGCCCAGAGGGCGGGGCGACCCCCAGCTGCCGTTGCCCACCAGGTGAGGCTAGGGATTGCCGGAGATCTCGGAGAGGACTGGGGCTGGAGAGAGTTCCAGAGACCCAGCTTAGTAGCCTAGGGGGAAACCCTACAGGCTCACAGAAGCCTTAGGGAAAGCCTCGGCACAGCACCAGTAGAAGGCACCCAGCCGCCAGCCACAAGGCTGGAAGACCCCAGGGCAAAAGCAGCATAGCTAGGTGTACTAACCACAGACTGTAGAAGATGCCAATAGCTCTCCTGCGACCCATAGAGGACAAGTGAGATTTGGTGGGTGCCGACAGCAACCGAGCGACAAATAAAAGTGATCCCACCCCTGGCCGCTGGAAAAGCCCATAACACCGTTGCAGACCCCAAGGAGAGAGCGCATCTAGGTGGGCAACAACAGTAGGCACCTGCAGTCTGAAGCCCCCCGTGACGGCCCCCACGGCAGAGGAGGGAATCCAAAGGGCCACTGTGGCTACGAAGAGGGGCCCAGGCCCAGTTAGCAACTACGGACAGGGTTCCTGGTTGGTGAAGTATAAACAGCTGCTCCCCCCACCGCAGCAGCTGAAACAAGTGAAAGGAGCAACTAAACTCTATCTCCATGCGGAGGCACAAATCAACATCATCAAGCAATATGAAAAAATACATCAAATCTCCAGAACAGAAAGAAAGTAACAAATACACAGAAAACAATCCCAAAGAAAATGAGATATATAACCTAAATGATGATGACTTCAAAACAGCCATCATTAAAATACTCACTGAGTTAAGAGAGAATTCTGACCGACAACTCAACGAGTTCAGGAGCTATGTCACAAAAGAGTTTGATACGATAAAGAAGAACCAAACAGAAATACTGGAAATGAAGAACACAATAGAGGAGATTAAGAAAAATCTAGATGCTCTGAACAGTAGGGCCGATAATATGGAGGAAAGAATTAGCAATTTGGAAGATGGCAATATAGAATTGTTGCAGGCAGAGGAGGAGAGAGAAGCAAGACTTAAAAGAAATGAAGAAACTCTCCGAGAATTATCAGACACAATTAGGAGATGCAACGTAAGGATTATAGGTATACCAGAGGGAGAAGAGAAGGAGAAAGGGGCAGAAAACCTATTCAAAGAAATAATGGCTGAGAACTTCCCAAATCTGGTGAGGGAGATGGATCTTCAGGTGACAGAAGCCAATAGATCTCCAAACTTTATCAATGCAAGAAGACCAACTCCACGCCATATAGTAGTGAAGCTAGCAAAAGTCAACGACAAGGAGAAAATATTAAGGACAGCCAGGCAAAAGAAACTAACCTACAAAGGAACCCCCATCAGGCTATCAGCAGATTTCTCAGCAGAAACTTTACAGGCTAGAAGAGAGTGGAATGATATATTCAAAAATCTGAAGGACAAAAACCTACAGCCGAGAATTCTCTACCCAGCGAAAATATCCTTCAAATACGATGGAGAAATAAAAACTTTCCCAGATAAACAAAAATTAAGGGAGTTCATTGCCACAAAACCTCCTCTTCAGGAAATCCTCAGGAAAACCCTCATTCCTGAAAAATCCAAAAAAGGAAAGGGACTACAAAACCAAGAGCAGAGGAGATAAGTAGAAGGACAACAACAGAGAGTAGCAGCTCTACATCAGAACAGATTAAACCATGGGACGAGAAACAAAGGAAACTGAAGAAAACCGGAAAACAAGACACAAAATGGTAGTGGTAGGCCACCACGTCTCAATAATCACTCTAAATGTAAACGGATTGAACTCCCCAATCAAAAGACACAGAGTGGCAGGATGGATCAAAGAACAAGATCCAACAATATGCTGCCTCCAGGAAACACACCTCAGCCCCAAAGACAAACACAGACTCAGAGTGAAGGGATGGAGAACAATACTCCAAGCTAATAATGAACAAAAGAAAGCAGGTGTCGCTATACTAATATCAGACAAGGTAGATTTCAAAGCAAAACAGATAAAGAAAGACAAAGAGGGACAGTATATAATGATAAAAGGGACTCTCCACCAAGAAGACATAACACTTATAAATATATACGCACCCAACACAGGAGCACCAAAATTTGTAAAGCAACTCTTAATAGATCTAAAAGAAGACATCAACAACAATACAATAATAGTAGGGGACCTCAACACACCATTAACACCAATGGACAGAACATCCAGACAGAAAATCAACAAGGAAATAATAGAATTAAATGAAAAATTAGACCAGATGGACTTAATAGATATATATAGAACACTTCATCCAAAAACAGCAGGTTACACATTCTTCTCAAGTGCACATGGAACATTCTCAAGGATTGACCATATTTTGGGAACCAAAGCAAACATCAATAAATACAAGAGAGTTGAAATAATATCAAGCATCTTTTCTGATCATAACGCTATTAAACTAGAAATCAACTACAAGAAAAAAGCAGAGAAAGGTGCAAAAATGTGGAGACTAAACAACACGCTTCTCAACAAACAATGGATCATTGAAGAAATTAAAGAAGAAATCAAATATTATCTGGAGACAAATGAAAATGAGAACACGACATACCAAATCATTTGGGATGCAGCAAAAGCAGTCCTAAGAGGGAAATTCATCGCAATACAGGCTCACCTCACTAAACAAGAAAAAGCTCACGTAAGCAACCTCAAACGACACCTAACAGAACTAGAAAAAGAAGAACAAACAAGGCCCAGAGTCAGTAGAAGGAGGGAAATAATAAAAATAAGAGCAGAAATAAACGATATTGAAACAAAAAAGACAATAGAAAGGATCAATGAAACAAAGAGTTGGTTCTTCGAAAGAATTAACAAAATTGACAAACCCCTAGCCAGACTCACCAAGAAAAGAAGAGAGAAATCGCAAATTAATAAAATCAGGAATGACAGAGGAGAAATCACAACAGATACCAATGAAATACAAGAGATCATAAGAGAATACTATGAAAAACTATATGCCAACAAATTGAACAACCTGGAAGAAATGGACAAATTCCTAGACTCCTACAATCTCCCCAAACTGAATCAGGAAGAAATGGAGAATCTGAATAGACCAATCACAAGTAAGGAAATAGAAACGGTAATCAAAAACCTCCCCAAAAACAAGAGTCCAGGACCAGACGGCTTCTCTGGAGAATTCTACCAAACATTCAAAGAAGACTTAATACCTATTCTCCTCAAACTGTTCCAGCAAATTGAGAAAGATGGAGAACTCCCTAACACATTCTATGAAGCCAACATCACTCTGATCCCCAAACCTGACAAGGACAACACAAAGAAGGAGAACTACAGGCCGATATCACTGATGAACATAGATGCAAAAATCCTCAACAAAATTTTGGCAAACCGATTACAGCAATACATCAAAAAGATTATACACCATGATCAAGTGGGATTTATACCAGGGACACAGGGATGGTTCAACATCCGCAAGTCAATCAACGTGATACACTACATTAACAAAATGAAAACCAAAAACCACATGATCATCTCAATAGATGCAGAGAAAGCATTCGACAAGATCCAACACCCATTTATGATAAAAACCCTCAGTAAAATGGGTATAGAAGGAAAGTACCTCAACATAATAAAGGCCATATATGATAGACCCACAGCCAACATCATACTCAATGGACAAAAGCTGAAAGCCATCCCTCTGAGGACAGGAACAAGACAAGGGTGCCCACTTTCACCACTCCTATTCAACATAGTTCTGGAGGTGCTGGCCAGAGCAATTCGGCAGGAAAAAGAAATAAAAGGAATCCAAAT